>NC_133653.1:172225568-172403089 GCF_009905375.1 Apium graveolens
GAATTAAATCTTGGATCTCGATCAGATACGATAGACACAAGAACTCCATGACGAACTACAATTTCCTTTAGGTACATATGGACCAACTTCTTGTCGATGCGAAAATCTTTCATTTTATAGGCAGAAAATGAGCTGACTGGTAAGTCTATCCAATATAAGCCAAATGGCTTCAATTAGCCCTTGTCCTTGGTAATCCAACTAAAATCCATGGCGATATGTTCCCACCACTCTGGAATATCCAATGGCTGTAGCAATCCGCTTGGGCTCTGATGCTCTGCTTTAACTCTCTGACAGGTATACAAATTTAGCTAACCCATTCCGCCATTTCCCTCTGTCATATCATCTGGCCCAATAATTTTCCTTGAATCCCTGGGACGATTTTGGTACTCCCCCGGATGGATGGAATATCTTGAACTATGCGCTTCCGTGCAAAAATTTCATTCTTCAGCTCCGTTACTGGTGGAATCCAAAGTCTAGAAGAAAACCTCAAAATACCTTGATCATCCTTTTATGTGCATAATTCTTCACCTACCAAATGATTTATGTCTGGATCCATTATATCTTCCTGACATTTCTTTATTTTCTCCAACAATTCCGGCTGGAAAGTCATACTCTACACTTTAGCTTCCTCAGGCTTGCAAACTCTAATCTCAATTCCAATTTCTGAAATTCCTTATATATCTCTTCAGGTATTGATAGCACATTCAACCTTTCCTTTCGAGCTTAACGCATCTGCTACAAGACGTTCGCTTTACCGGGGATGATAATTAATCGAGCAATCATAATCTTTGATCAATTCTAACCATCTCTTTTGCCTCATATTAAGTTCCTTTTGGGTGAATATATACTTCAAACTTTTGTGATCTGTATAAATCTCACACTTTTCTCCGTAAAGGTAATGTCTCCAAATCTTTAAAGCAAACACTATGGCTGCTAGCTCCAAATCATGAGTAGGATACTTCTGTTCGTGTGGTTTCAATTGCCTTGACGCATACGTAATCACCTTGGTCGTGCTGCATTAGAACACATCCTAATCCTTTGTGAGAAGCTCACTATAAATTACGAAATTCCCTTGATCGTCTGGAAGTGACAAAACAGGTGCCATGATTAATCTTCGCTTCAACTCCTGAAAACTTCCCTCGCACTTATCGTTCCATATAAACTTTTCATTCTTTCGGGTAAGCTTTGTCAATGGTGTCGCAATCCTTGAGAAATTCTGGACGAATCGACGATAATATCCCGCTAATCCCAAGAAACTTCTTACCTCGGTGGGTGTTCTCGGTCTCTCCCAATTCGTAATTGCTTCGATCTTTGCCGGGTCCACTTTGATCCCTTCGTTACTCACTATGTGTCCTAAAAACTGAACTTCTTGTAGCCAAAATTTACACTTCGAGAATTTAGCATATAACTTCTTTTTCCTTAAAATCTCTAAAGATGTCCTCAAATGTTCCGCATGATCCTCTTCCGTCTTTGAATAAATTAAAATATCATCCATAAACACAATAACGAACTTATCCATATAATTCTTGAAAATTCTGTTCATCAGGTCCATAAATGCTGCCGGGGCATTGGTCAATCCAAAAGACATTACTAAAAATTCATAATGTCCATACCTCATTCTGAAAGCTGTCTTTGGTATATCTTCTGGCTTGATCTTTAGTTGATGATATCCCGATCTTAAATCAATTTTGGAGAAGTACTTGGCTCCCTTCAATTGGTCAAATAAATCGTCAATTCTAGGTAACGGATACTTGTTCTTGATTGTAAGCTTATTGAGCTCCCTATAGTCGATACACAGTCTCATGCTTCCATCTTTCTTCTTGACAAATAATACCGGTGCACCCCACGGGGTCATACTGGGTCTGATTACTCCTTTCTCCAACAGCTCTTGCAATTGCTTCGCTAACTCTTTCATCTCAACGGGCGCCATTCTATACGGGGCCTTGGATACAGGTTCTGTTTCAGGTGCTAAGTCAATTGCAAATTCAATTTCTCTATCTAGAGGAAGTCCTGGCAATTCGTCGGGAAACACGTCTGGAAATTCATTCACTACTGGAATATCTTCAAGTTTTGCTAGCTCCTGACTTTTGTCAATCACATATGCTACGAAATGCTCGCATCCTTGCCGTAATAACTTCTTGGCTTGAATCATTGTTAAGAACTTCTTTACTTGCTTCTGGCCCTTGAACGTTACTATCCTTTCGTCTGGCGTTTTCACCATTACCTTCTTATTTCGACAATCTATCTGGGCATCATGCTTAGATAACCAATCCATCACTAATATAAAGTCAAATTCTCCTAACTTAAATGGTATCAAATCTACACAAAACTTACTACCAGAGATCTCAATTTTACAATTCCCACAAACTTGATTAACAGATATACGTTCTTGATTTTCTAATTCCACCGTCATTATTTCATTTAAATACTCAGCTGGACAATTTAACTTACTAACAAAATCTTGTGAAACAAACGATCGAGTGGCTCCCGAATCTATTAACACTTTAGCACATAAAGAATTCACATTAAGCGTACCTGCCATAACATCCATATCCTGGTTAGCATCCTTCACAGACATGTCAAAAACTCTAGCCCTTGGAGTCTCATTCACTGTTGGGGTAGATCCCATAATCCTCAATACATTACTAACTGGGGCTGGTGTCTTACAATCCCTGGCCATATGTCCTGGCTTTCCACATTTGAAGCACGTAAATCCAATAGCTGGAACCTTCACTGTTGTATTCTGGATAGGCTGATCCTTATTTGCTGGCTCTCTTGCTGGCTGATTTCGGCAATCCCTCGAATAGTGCCCTTTCTGGTTGCATTTGAAACATACCACATTCAACTTATTACAAACTCCTCCATGCTTCTTTCCACATACTTGACAATCTGGAAAAGTTAGTCTCAACTGATTCGGCTGATTCGCATTAACTGGACGGTTGCCCTGGCCTCCGTCCCTTGCATTTTGTCTCTTGAAATTAAAATTTCTCCCTGGCTGAAACTTGCCTTTCTTAACATTTGGAAACTTCCCTGGCTGTGAATGACCTTCATTCCCTTCAAATCTCCTTTTCTTACTTTCTTTCTCCTTCTGTGACATCTCACTTTCTGTCTCCGCGATCATGGCCTTCTGTACCACTCCTGCATAGGTCTCCAATTCAAAAATAGCTACCTTCCCTCTGATCCATGGCTTCAAGCCTTGCTGGAATCTCTTAGCTTTCTTCCTGTCAGTATCCACATACGACGGCACATACCTTGACAATTCTTCAAACTTACTTTCATAATCTGCCACCGACATATTCCCTTGCTTCAATTCTAAAAAACTTCAGCTCCATCTGATCTTGGAAAAACTGAGGAAAATACTTTTCTAGAAATAATTCCTTAAACCTCTCCCAAGTAATAGCATCTGTACCTTCCAATGTTTTCACCATCTCCCACCAATAGGTGGCCTCGTTCTTCAGATAGTAACTTGCAAACTCAACCTTCTGTTCTTCCTTTACTTTTACTAAGGCAAATGCCTTCTCTATTTCCTTTAACCAAAATTTGCTTCAATCGGCTCTAGGGAACCCTTGAATACTAGTGGGTTTATCGCCTGAAAAGTTTTGAAGGTTACCTAGGGATTGGTCTGCCTTTGTTGTTGTTGTGCCAGGTGAACTGTTTGTTGGGCCAAGATTTGAAGAATTTGGGCTATTGCTGGGTCTATGGGTCCTGGGTTCATATTCGGGTTTGTATCATCTTGGTTGTTATTGTTGTTGTTATTGGTTTCTTCATTCTGGGTGTTGGTGCGGGTATTTCTTCTAGGAGGCATTTTTCTGTAAAGAATCAAACAACTTATTTAGCTTTTGAATCAAATCTTTTGCATAAAAGAAAAGTTTTGTAAAACAGAAATATCTCTTTTTGAAAGCAGTTGTAACTAAGTAAATTGCATGCTTCTTTACAGAATATAAACAGTTATGGAAAGCAGGGTACATGGTATCACAGGGTATAACTGGTGCAATAAATAAGGTAGAGTAAAACAGGTGCAATAAAGTAAATGACAGTAATGGAAAGGAAAAGGTACTGATATATATAGATCAAAAGTTTTGGGTAGTACAAGCGTAAAGACGCTTCAAAAGTAAAAGCAAAAGGGTACAACAACCTACTCACTAGTCAGCATAGCTAGTCTACAAATATAACTCAAAAGTCTACTGATACACACTACACACTACTGTACATACTATACAACTATAACAACACTACTCAGCATCTCCATCTCTGAATCTCTGATTCATGGCAGGTCTGGACCTCCAATCTCCTCAAGCTCTTCTAGAACCCACTTAGCCCACTCCACTAAGAAATCAGGGGTGATGTCCTTATGTGTAGCCTCAGCAATCCTCACCGCAGCTGTCCTACGAAATGCCTGTAGCCTCTCTCTAAGTCGCCTCTCACCACTCCCAACCTCTCTGGTACGCATAATATGTAGTAACTCATGAATCTGACCCTGAAGGAATCGCTGCTCCATAAGGCAAGCCTTAAACTGATGATATAGGACATGGTAGGAAGAGAACTGGAAAGGTACTCCTGTGACTGAATGACCAGTAAAGCCTGAATCAGCAGGTGGGGGTCCTTTGACAGGTGGCCTCATGGCTGGGGGTGGAATAGCCTGCAGTGGTACGGGCTGCAACACAGGTGGAGGTAGAATAGCCAATGCTGGTGGAATAACAGGACGTGGATCCGATGATGGCGCTCCAACTGAAGGCTCTGAGTGATCAGCTGATACGGGAATAAAAGGGTCGGCCATCGTTGCTATCTGAAATCATATCGCAATATAAGAATCTCGAACCACGACGTGAATTATACTAATACCGGTTATACCATAACACTCAACCTCTCGACGTTCTATCATTCTATTCCTTACTTCTAATCCTAACCCTCTACCCATTCCCGTCAACCTAGGCTTGTGTCAGTGACTTATAACCTGTAGCTCTGATACCAAGCATGTGGCGCCCTCCAAACCCGGGTCAGAAGTTTGGGGTCCACACATACACCTTAATTATAACTTGCTTATAACAATACTAAAGATAATAATAATATGCAGTGACCCTACTTACCAACTACCAAGGATCGCAACAGGTTAAAGTATGCACACAAGCCAAACACATCTACTTATATTACAAACCGTTCAAATCCCAACCATTCAAACTCAAACTGAGTATACAAACTTAAATTATTCCAAAAGAAGCCTGCTAGCTTAACTCGATCAACCTGAACCCCTAGCTCTCGCGCTGGACTGGGGATCCTCACTACCAACTTGTTCCTTTTTAACTGGAAAGAATATAAACAACATCGCACAAATGAGCTAACTAGCTCAGCAAGTCACCATAATAAAACTGAGAATAATGATCATCAGGTAAATATGGTTATGATATCAAGTGAAAAATGGATTATGATTTAGAATTTGATATTATACTTTTATTTTAAAAAAAACCAAGGTTAGGCTGCTGATCAGTCACGCACTAACCCCGAGCAAAGCATACAGCATTGCTCTAACTACTGGATCCAAGTCACACATTGGCCTAACTTGACCATTATATGGTCTGACCACGAATCTGGTACACAATTTTATAAAAACAATCCAATTCTAGCATAATAACTGAATAAGCAATAATAAACAATAAACAGAATCATTAACAACATTGGATGTTTCATAATGAAATGGTTTCAGAGTTCATGAGGATCAATATGGCATTTTCAAAGCTTAGCTGTTGGGTAATGAAAGAATTGGATAGCAAAGGAATCAGTGTTTCAAGGTTTCAAGGAGTTTGCCTTTCAAAGCATATGATACAATGGTTGGAGTGTGCGGGAAATTCTATTCAGTGTTCGGTATTTAGTTTATATGTATTTTTAGAGTAGTATCGTATACTTGAGGTTCGTATTTGAGTATGCAATAATCAATGGCTTAGAAAGAATAGGGTTTACGACTCAAGAGCAATAACTGGAATCAGGGTTTGGGTTTCAGTTCTTCAAAGCACTTGTAATATCAACAGGACTACTAAGTACTACAATATCTCGAGAAAGTTCAGAACACTTGCCTGGTGTTAGCTTACTACACTATACTCGCTTCCAATCTCAACCGTCTCACTCCTCAACTACCTGTTTCCCTTTCCTACGTCTTGCCTCTTCTGCTCACATATCAAAAATATCTATCAATATTCAACTCATATGATTCTATTCAACACATACTTCTATCTACCCTTCCTTTCACCCAAATCCGATTAACGGATTGAAAGTTATGTAATGAACAAGTAAACATCGAATATACAGACCGACAGTCAACCAACAAGTCACATATAACACATAATACGTGACATAATCAATGATATATCATTTATAAAGAAGTTTCGGATCATAAATAGGCTTTCTGGTATTTAAAATGATTTTAAAACATTTTTCAGAATTAAAACGGGTCGTTGGATCAATTTTGGGGCAATAAACAGGGTTCGGTTGGCCAATTCTGGCTTCGAAACAATTTTATAATAATTATCGAGCCTTGGAAATAATTTAGAATAATATTTTAAAGCTAAAACTATTTTTTGGAATTTTTAAATCATTTTTAAATAATTAAATCTAATTAAATAATTAATTAAATTCAATTAATTAATTTTCAAATTAATTGACCAATTAATCAATTAAAATTAACTGAAATTAATTAACTAATTAATTCAGATTTATTTTCGAATTAAAAATAATTTTCGGAATTAAAATAATAATTTTTAGAATTTTCAGAAATTAAAAACGAATTTTTATAATAAAAATAAATAGGAAATATGATTTTTAAGCATTTTTAAAACAGGAATCCTAAATTTGCAAAGTCTGGAAACTTCAGGGACCAAACTGCATCGTCCCCAAAAGTTCAGGTATCAAACTGCAATTTTACACTCCTATCGCCGGAAAATGCAGGGGTTGCCGGAGAACACGATTCCGGCCTCCTCACCCTACCACAAGCTCCAGATCACATCTACAAACTACCAGGAACACAACCATGCAATCAAAACAACCTAACAATCCCTGAGTTGGCCGGAATTTGGCCGTGAAGTTTGCCAGTTTCCGGCGAACTTCGAAAATATTCAAAACACAACTCCTTTCTCTACAGACCTCGTTGATTCATGAAACTTATACGACTGGATTGCAAATTTCACAGAGAACACAATCCACTATACCACAACATCTATCTATTCCAGAATAAGAAACCCCCAAATTTCAATTAAGAACATTCATACGGGTTATAAACCCTAATTTTGAAATTCGAAAATTAAACTCAAATTTGAACATGTTATTGAACTCCAAATCAGACGTATAATATATCAAAATCATCAGGAAAACAAGCTTTACAACATGCAATCATCAAATCATACAAACAATCATCCGAACAAAAATTCATATTTTTAATAAAATTAATTCGAAAATAAATTAAAATATAGAAAATAAACCTTGATTTCTGCAGTAAAACGAAGCTCAGAATTTGATAGAACACTTCAAATCCCTTGGATTGAGTACTCGAGCTTTGAAAACGGAGATCGGTAACGCCTTCGTTTTGCTGTTTGATTCTTAGAACAGTTTATGAAATTAGGGTTTTTCTCTGAAAATTATATAATTATCTGTCTGCAAATGATTTTGATACGAAATAAAATACGGGAAAAAGGCTATTTATAATTACAGAAAATTAGTAGCCTGTTGGATCATTCCGGATATAAAACGGTACCTTTATTTATAAAAACTGATCCAATCGGTATCGGTTTTCGGGATAATTATCCAAATCAGTACAATTTGTACTGCGATCTAGGTCTCAGCGCCTGGTTACACATATTACGAGGTGATAATTGTGATAGTTTAATAAAAAGCTCCCGTTTATCGAAAATACGGGTTTTATTTATTTATCGAAACGAATATTGTATCGAAAATGTTGCGCCGGGACCGGCGCAGAACAAACCGTACGCCGGATCGAAAAAGTCGAAAAATGGAATATGCTCGGAATATTACAATTAGGTTAGGAAGGAGTTCTCCGAAGAGTTTCGGGTTCCAAAAATGTAACAACGGATGAGGTCGGTTGGTTCTCGTTTTAATAAAATATATTTTAAATACCCGGAAAAAGATTTTATAAATTTCATATGATTCTTATAAATTCATAAATCAATATAAAAATAATTAGGAAGATATGACAATTATCTACATTTTATTTTGGACATATAAAAATTAAATTACTCAATTAATATTATTTTTGAATATCCAAATATAGATAACACTTAACAATTAATTCACAGAATAGATACTGAACACATATAATAATTATTTAATAGCAAAATAATTACAAAATATATCCCGGATATTACATTATATATCCATAAGAACCCATATTCTCAAAATTTCCTGGCTTTAATTTAAGCGCGCGTTGTTCGTTAAATTGGAAAATACGGGTAAAGCGTGCGATTCAAAAATACTTTGGAAATTATGAAAATTTTATTTTATTAGTTTTAAAATATACCGAGAATTTTAAAAGTATTTTGGTGATTTTTTTTATTGATTTAACTAAAATTTGGTTCGTTTAAAGGTGAAGTGCGGATCAGAATTGGGCTAGAAATAAAAAGATACGTGTGTGATTGCTGAGTTTTCAGATTAAAAAGAAAATAAAATCAAGACATAGATATACATAACCGGAAATATACATTCCCTGTATCCATTTTCTTTACCCCCAATTTCTCTTCAATTCTCTCTACTTCTTCTTTATTAATTCCCCCTTTTCCTTTCATCCTTTTTCATGAATTTCCCCTCCCTTGCTTTGACACTTGTTCCGGTCGTCCCTGTTTCTTTTCTAAGCCTTCTGCACCCGCGATTTTCCGGTCACTGCCATATTTTCCGGTTGGTTTCCGGTGGCCCATCTCAGTTATTTCAATATATATATATACATATACCCTCGTGCTATGTGTGTATATGTGTTTATGTTTGTGTGTGTATCTGTGTATGTGTTCATGTGTGTATTCGTGCGTTTGTGGTGTGGTGTGTGTGTAGCCGAGAGGCTGTGATTGTGTGTCGGGTGTGGTGGTCGCCGCATGTTAGTGGCTATGCAACCGTGTTTGTTTCCTTCCGTTTGGCGCGTGGCGCGTGTTTGTGACTCTGTTGCTCTATTTGACTATTGTTGATTGATTAAATTTTATAATTTTATTTTCTTGCAGGAAATTATTGAAAAATTATTCGTGAAATAAAAAAAATGAATTTCGTGCGGGAAATTATACAATTATTCGATGAAATTTACGTAGGATGCCCGATATAACGGGAACCCGTAAATTTTATCGCCGTCGGCGATGAGCCTCGGCGAGCCGACGGTGGACTATAATGATACGATCCGAGTCCTATGATTTAAAATACAAAATACGAATAAAATTTATAAAATGCGAATTAAAACGTAAAATAAAAATGTGAGTATTAATTGATAATTATTTTTAATTGATGATTGTGAATTTGTGAATTAATATTGTGAACTGAAATCGGTGGTTGAGAATTGAATTGTAGTTGGTTTGAATTTGGTTGTGATAGATTTGATGTCGGGATGTTCGACGGGTAGGCAGATAAACAAAGGAGACGCTGCCCGATTTTCGGGAAATTAATTCCGAAAAAAATACGGAAACGTACCCTGTAATTATCGAAGACGACGAACGAGGAAATATAATTACATTACATGAACCCAAATTACGTGTCAAGACAAAATATTTTATGAATAATTGATCACCCTATTTTCCAAAATGACAAATATACGTATATTCCGAAAATAAATACCGAACCGAGCCTTGAAGATGTAAACCATATTTGCTATGTGTATTTCGATAATAACTATAAATACGAGATGGGATATAAAATCGTATGGGTAGAATAGGGTAATGATTTGATGTTAAGCTTATGCGGTTATCTGAATTAGGGTATTTCAACCCTGTAGGTTTTAGACGGAAGACCGAGACGTGACATCGGACTAGGAACGATCAAGTGATTAGACGTCGAGATCAACGAAGTTCCAACCGAAGAGTCTGAATGTTGGGATCGTATCCAGAATAAGATAGTAGTTTGACGATAAAGCCGAACATTCAAGTTGAACCAAAGTCAACTAGTAATAGCGGTTAAAGCTTATCGAGGCAAGTATTCCAGAACATTCTTTTAATTACTGCAAGCATTCCTGATTTTCTTTTAAATTACTGCAATAATTTCTTCGTTCCCATTCTAAGTTCGGAATAGTTAAATGTTTTATATTTCGCTGCAATTACTTTGATTATGCATGTTCTTTTATTCTTGTTCCTGTAATTCGATTGCTCTCATGAGCAAATACTCATTCTTTTGGGTTATTTACGAACCCTGAGTTGGGATGTTTTAAATTCAAAATGATTTGACATCAAAATACTCCATGGGCTGGATAATGATGATGTTTTGGGGATTAAGTGTGTCTTAATCCTGAGGACCGGATATGACTGGTGCCTCAAAATGGGCCGTAGTGCCTAGGTACCTGAATGGACCTATACAGTTGGGTATAGATCCGCACTGTATCCTGAATGATCAGCAGGGCATAGTGCATATGTTGGTTTCTAGTGTTCAGTCTAATTTGTTGTTGATCGCCATTATCAGCATTCTCTCTCGAATGGTTTTATGATTCCAAAACCGGACAAAACCCTAATTCAGGAGATGAATCGGGGAATCGCTTGTCATTTTTGGATTTTAGTTAAAGGCTGGTGACAGCCAACATTTATTCGCTCAACTCAATCCAATAAATGGAATTGTTTAAAACTGTTTTAAGATTTTGTCCAGAAGTTTTCTTTTGGTATTAATGCTTGAAACTCAAATTATATACTTGTTGGGCATTTTTGGCTCACTCTTGATTTGTAAATTCTTATTTCTGCCAGAAACAAATAAGGATAAAAGTGAATAGCTTTGATTAACAGCCGAAGTTAGAAAAATCACCGTTGCGGGAGGTTGAAGATGTTAGAGGAATATGACAAGAGAATTAGTACAAAGGTATTTCCATTTGTATTTTAGTTGTTGTAAGTTGTGGAAGATTAGATTCTTGTTTCATACCATAACCTGTAAATGATCCGGATTCAAGGGGTTAATTGAATATTCTTTTGTTTTATGTAAAGATTGTTTAGTGACACCAAATCTTGACCCTGGATTTGGGTTGTTACAAGTTGGCATCAGAGCTGCAGGTTATTGATCACTGAAATAAGAATAGGTGAGAGTAAGATAGGAATGATAGGTCGTACAAGATAGGAAAGACCCTAGGCATACTCAGGTTAAGTTGAGTTGAGTGCGAATTAGGGTTAGAAGATCTGGTACGGAACGGGTAAGCCATGATTGTTGAGGGAAGTGTAAGGCGAATATCGCAACACTGTAGGTATAGTGAGTTCTCAGATCCTACAATAATGAGGAATCGATGGATCGACAGAGACCGAGTACGTTACCCTACTTTTCATATGGTTTTGAAGAATATGCGATCGATTCTTGTGAGAATTTGTGTAAGAGAAGCTACGATTTAACTTAGAATTAGGTAGTAGGACGAGCTTCACGCCGGAGGCAACCATTTGATGGAAGCTAATGAAGAACCAATGTTGCACGTTTCGAAGGCACCACCGTTGCGAGAAGAATCTTATCACTTATCGGGAGCAGCGCAAGGAATGATATCTACCTTACTAGGTACAGGTAAGACTAGCAAGAAGGTGCTCCCTTACCTACGGACAAAACATCAAATCACATGCGTGGTTGTAAGCATAACGTCAAGGATGATGACAAGAATATGAAAGACAATGGCAGACGTCAGCGTTGGGTTCGAGTTAGGAATAAAATGGCACATAACGGTAAATGGAGTTTCGTCGGCTAATAAGTGCATGTATAATCCAAGGAAAAGTGGAAGAAGTACCAAAGTGGAGAGACCCTTATATGGGAATTCTTTTACTTAGACATTTCATTGGTAAATCATAAAAATAGCAAGTAACTTATATAGTAATGACGACCAAATATTTGATTTCCAAACCTTTAAAATGAGATTTCGGAAAAGATTGTCTGAATTAACTTTCAGAAGATTTTTGCATGAAATGAATTTCATAATTTGGTTGTCAAATTACTACTTAAGTTCTTGTTATTATGACCTAAAAAGAAGAATGGATATAGACCCAGTGTTATTAATTCGAAGGACCAAGTAGACCCACTATTAAGAAAAAAGTTTAAAGTTCTTCGTGAAAAATGAACATGAATTTTGTTTAATAATAATAATAATGATTAAATCAACATGTCAAAACGTTATTTACCCAATTCCAAGAAATTGTTAAAAATTTAACAAAATTCGTGATTCGAGCGGTTGAAGGGTAATTGAAGAAAATGAAAGAATCTTCCAGATGATTGGAGAATAATAATTTTCCTATCAACGAAGTTGAAGCATTACGTGATCAATGGTTATTTTACACGACATAAATGAAATCCGAAGCAGTGATTATAAATTTCAGAAGGACGCGATTAAGATCAAATTATTGAAGCATTTGATGCGGAGGCATTTCCAGACAGCATTTCGAGGCAATGATGTGACTAAAATCGTGAACCTGTATTCACCCGATCCTGAAGGCAGATGTAGGCGAAGCATGGAAGGTGATCAACACTGATATTCTTTCTTCTAATATGATAGTATATGTTTTTCTTGATTCTTGAATACATATGAGCTTCTTCTGTGGATAAATCATATGAGGCGAAAACGAAATTTCTGTAATTCCCTTGAATTATTTCTCTTCTCAAACTCTTGATTCCTGATAGAGACAACAGTGTTGTGATATGACGCTTTGTCGAAATGACGAAGAGTTGGGTGGGACGTCACCTAATCATGTGCTGTATGCCATATAGTATGAAAGACTGGCCATCTTGAGTACGAATATGGTTGTCTCATTCTTCACTCATTTTCTTCCCTCAATTTTCTGATTTACAAATTCTTTCAATTGGTTGTTGCATTGTTATTCCTTATTCCGTTTTTAATCAAAACCATTTTCACAAACTCTCCTCTTGCGTAGAGTCTGTTCTCTGACGATTTTAAAAGAAATGAAATAGTGTGATATGTGGAATCATACAACGAACATAGATACGACTGCAAATCGATAAATGGTGGACATCTGTAAGCGAGGAAAAATGGATGCACCGACAAATGTGGACATGACAAAGATATCAAGTCAGACAGTTGTTCTTGCTACAGGGATCTCATCAGTACGGTGGATTACGTTAACGCGATGCACTTCGAATTGGAAGATTTCGATAAAAAAATGAATCGTTAGTGAACCGTAATAACTAAATCAATTACAAAACAAGAAAGTAAAGTTGTGTGCGTCAGACGGAGCAAACGAGTATCGGGATGACAAATCAAAGATCAAGGAAATTCTGAACAATGATTCAGACGTGCAATTACTACGTGAAACATCCCTTTGTCGCGGGAAGATATTTGTCGTGAAGATTCAAAATGAAAGAAATCTTAAATGTAATCGAACTTCGAATGTGTTCTTCAAGAAATTGTGAAGTTCTCTAACTTGCGTAAATAAGTGATGGTGAATTTAATGTTCATACCCGGGTCAGTGATGAAAGTTTGATGCGAAACCATAAGTGGAGATAAAGCAATGGTGACTCGACTATGAAACCTCTTAAGAAATAATGATATAACGATTAAGTTTCTACCAGATTGCGACGATAGTAATGAAAACCATACATGGTTATTAGAAGGTAAACATACTAGTTAATGAAATTGAATGTGTATCGTCCAAGATAGATAATTGTTATGATTGGTGGAAGGATGCGACATAATTCTTAAAAGTAACTATACATAATTGGTAATGACAAGAAATAAGTTAAAAGAATCGTGAAATAAAATCCTTGAAACAAAACAATGAGATAAATTCATTAATGAGAATACGTAATATTCTGAAAGAATTGAGAAATGTATATTAAACCTTGTGGGTTTCAGACCCAATCCCAATTAAAATGATATGTGCTATGCCAGTCAGATGTTGATCAAAGGTGAATTGTGGGAATTGATGATTTTGGTTGATGGAAGTGGGTGGATATTATAGTGGATGATTTTATTGATTGATGGTGTCGGCTGGAGTCCGACTGGTAGTCGATGATATAGGGGAAGTGCTGCCAAAATTTTCAGAAATTACCCTACATTTAAGAAGAAAAAAGTATATTGTCGTTTTTGCCAGTACTCCAAATGGTTGCAATTTCGATTCTTGAAAAAGTGTTATGACCAAATCGACTTTATAGAATTGGTCTTTGATTCCAGTTAGCTAGTCAGCACTTGGTTTAAGTGATCAGTTTAAGGAATTAATTGATCAACTTTGCCAACTGATGGATAGTTAAATGGAAATCGGTTCCAATGAGATTGAGTCAAACTCTAACATGATTTTCAGATCCGAAATCAAAGCAATTAGCAATTTGGAGGAAGTAATGGCATCAACAGAAGTGGAAACTAGTAAAAGTAGTGTAACGTTGCTGCAAATCTGTGCTAGATTTTATCTAGATGAATACGCCTTTTCAATAGACAAAAGGAACAAAAAGTTATTGGTTCATATTTTCCAGAACTGAAGGTACGAGATAAAGCAAAGAGATTATATTATCCGTAATAGCGTTCTAAGAAGGACTTGGATGTATACCCATATCGAATGACGAGTTAATGGAAGCTACTGTAAATTAGTGGAGAGAACGTTTGCAAGAACTGAAGATCCAAAATAAGGCAAAGAAATATTACCATCTATAATAATACTCCATGAAGGACGTGAATGTACATCAATATCGAATTACGAATTAATGGGAGATGCTGTGAAATATGGGGTAACTCGCAAAATTCAAGCATCCAAGGTAAGACGGAGATTGATGAAGTCCGCATGTGAACTCAAGGAAAAGAAATGTTGACCAATGAGGTAAAGTCAAATACGCGATCCGTGATGAGTTAAGTAAGGCTAAGAAAATAGCTACCGATGAAATTCGATAATTCTGTTAGTAAGAATTTAAATATTATAAATAAAAGCCTTCATTTCAGTATGAACTCCAGAAATGACCTATCCAATGATAAACAAATTAATATTATTAAGAAAAAGAAATTTGTTACGTTTGAAAGAGGTAATAGATAATGAGAATGAAGAACTAATCAAGATAAGGAGTGGAATCAAAAGGATGATAACGAAATTTTATAAAATAATCCAGTATTTATGCAAGGTATGAACGTCAGTTGTGCCAGAATTGATTGGAAAATGAAGTGAAATACCGAGAATTGAAGATGGAAATTTCATTCAAGGAATGCGTGTAAACAGGAATGATTAAACAAAGGTATTAATGGCAAACTTATAGAGAAGAACGTTGCAATGAATCTCATATCAGAATTCTTTAGGATTAAAGTGAAGTCCCGAAAGTTCGAATGAATGATTTACGAAGGTTACATACGTTGGAATTTCTCATTGGTTACTGCACAGAGTCGAGATGGTGTCAAAAGCCCTGTATCGTATGACCCAGTAGGGATGAATTAATAAGTGAAGGAAAATTCCAGAAGTGTGGAATGAAAGAATAATGAAAGAAAGAGTATTTTGCGCTATACACAAAAGTGGTCATGGAAAAAAATAGAGATATGAGGCTACGCGTCGATTATCAGAAATTTGTAAGTTTGAAGGTTAAGTGAACACAATGTACCAGGAGTATTGGGATAGTGTGATTGTTTTTATTGATAACATCCTCGCTAATTCAAGGACTAAGGAAGACCAAGTTGAACGCTTGAAGACATGCATGTGAAGGGTTGAAAAGAAAATTCTGGTTATAATCGATTATGAGCTACGATTGCTTGGCTAACTACCAACCAGAAGAGGTCCATTTAGGAACAAATGTTTTAAATAGAAAGAAAAGAGTTAATACCATTAAGAGGGTTGAGAAAGGGTTAAAAGAATTGAAAAGGTTGGAAATTGAAGAATATGATTTGATCCGTCTTCTGGGTTATGCTGATACTTACTTTGTTGTTAAATCTCAAAGGTGGTATTAATACATATGATTGATGTTGACTTCAGTATGGTATGTTGTGAGCATCAAAGTTCATGTTGATATCTAATTTGATATGACAACAAAATGAGTATTAGTACCAAGAGACCGGGTTTTGAATAAAGTTATAATTCATTCCGTTCCAAATTAATGTACTTTTTTTCAGATAGTAAGGGATTCTCGCTTGATGAAGCTACTTGATAGTGATTGAAAAGAAATAGAAGTATGCTACCGAATGGGGAGTAGATGCAATTACCAAGATTTTCTTTTTAGTTTTGCATAGATGTAGAACATTCCGAAGCATCAGACATCATGAGCTCAGGATATCGGGCGCAGGCGGATAGAAAATGCAAGGGACCGATTAAGGATTCTCGAATACGATTGAAAATGATCATGGGTCAGGCTAATCGAAGAGAAAGAGGCTTGAAACGTAAAGTAGAACGGTCAGTGAAAATAGAAATTTCATGAACACAATCTATTAGAATTGGAAAGAAAAGAAGGTTAGTGTAAATTAAGGTAGTCCTTTGAAATAGTGAAGATAGATAGAACGATTGTTAATGAGCTGGTCTTGTTGTCACAAGTGTAACGAGTCCATAAGGCATTCATGTGTGTATGACTATGAAGAGTAATTTAGCTCCCAATATGTGAAGTAAAAGATTGAGTTAGGGGTTGCATGAGCAACTGATAGATTTGATGACGGTAGGAGACCATTGAAACGTGATTAAAGTAGTGAGTCCTGAGAAATTTTAAGTAGATACTCGAAATTTATCAGTGTCTATTCTTTAGCATGATTCTGAGGACAGAATCCTTTAAGGGGGGAATGATGTAACGTCTGGGAAATATTATGTAATTATTTTTATCAATAAATAATTATTATGTGATTTTTATGTGAATTTTGGTGAATTATTTGATGATGGATAATAATATTTGGATGTTTATTTCTGATAAAATTTAGATATTTTAATTTCCAATTATCCAGAATTATATCTAGATAATTTTGGTATTTTTCTGGTAATTTTTGGACTATCATATGATTTTATAAGGATTTATAGAATTAATAATGATTAATCTTACATAATTATAAAATTAATTTTTAGAATCAGAAATTATCCCACTTCAATCGTTTTTGCATTTTTACAACCCGAAACTTTTCCAAAAACTCCTTCCTACCCTAATATGATAATTCTGAACACTTTCCGTGTTTTGACTTTTTCGATCCGGGGTACGGTTTGACCTGTACGAGTCCCGGTGTGAAATTTTCGATACGCAAATTATTTTATATATCGATAAGAACCCATATTCTCAAAAGGCGAGACATTACTATCTTATTTTTGTATAAAGTGTTTTATAAGAGGATCTATTTTGATAACTATCCAATTCTGATATTAAGATCGTATCGTCTTTTAGTTACTTAGCGGCTAAGTAACCTATTTTCGGATCCGACACTACACCATAGATGGCCTATCGCAATGGTTTAATCATGCATGTTACAAAATTATGTTAACTTAGGTATGCTCATCTTAGCCTACCGCAACGTAGTATTTTTGATGTTACCAAAGCCTTTATAACATGTTACTATTGATTCAAAGTGTTACATACGAGTAACATGTAGGAATTTATGTTACAATAGGGTGTTAATGGATAAAAAAATAGTACATTTTACAAATAATTAAATATATATAATTATTTGACATGAAAATTAATCAATTTTTTATAATATAATTAAGCAAACATATTAATATTAGTTAAGATTGATAAAATATTTTTTTAAAAAAATTTATAAATTGTATTAATTAATAATTAATAATTTTTTATCAATAAAAAATTTAAACACTATTAAAACTTAAAATTTATGAAAAAAAGAAATGAAATTAGCTAGGCTTTCAATCAGGCGGGTCAAAATTTTTGGAGAAGCGGTAAAAATTCAGACATATTCTTTTCTCCCTCTCATTCTCTCTCATTCTCTCTCCCAATCGCTAGTTGGACTCGAGCTAGGGTTTCTATCAGTCTAAACATATCTCTCTCTCGGTATCTCTCACTTTTCAATTGAACTGAATTATAGATTAGCTAGGATTTGGGGCTTCACCGCAGAAGGATTCAACCGGGTCTTCTTGTTTCTCAACATAATTGGTTTGGGGCTTCACTAATATCAGGTCTTCTTGTTTTATAATCGGTCCTTTTTCTGCCATCAGATTTCTCAATTAGGGTATTTTTCCAAATTGGGTCTTACAATTAGGGTTTTTGAATGTTATTGTTTTTTATATGTTTATTTGTTTGTAGATTCTTGCGTAGATTGGTGGTTTGTTTCAATGGTATAAGCGACAAGGTTCCACATCTTCTCCATCGTCTCGTTTCGCCACCGCTTCGCCAATCTCACTGTCTCAAATCGGAATGGTACGTAAAATCGCACAACCTATAGCTGTAAGGGATCTCCGCCGCCGTAACGCTTTTATAAGTACTCTCTCCTTAACTCCTATTTGCTTTTTCTTGTATTTCAATAACCAAACAAACCCTAGTTCCTTTTTTTTAGTTCTTTGTGGGACCGGTCGATTGAGAAATGGCCATTTCTTCACTTTTCCGATCTGCCATTTCGCCGGCCGACCATGTCAAGTCTGATCTCAGGCTGTCAGGTGTTCCCAAGGCGAGTTCAATCTCTCTGCTGCCATGACTATAATTTTTGTAATTTCGATATGATATGATCCTGATAAGCCCATTTCCTAATTTATGTTTATGTAGCTTATTTTATAGTGATGGTTTATAACGTGTAATGAAATGTAATTATGTTGTGCTTGGAGACAAATATTTTTATTGTTAATTTAAATGATATTTGATTTATTAATGTATGTTGAAATGTAATGTTATTTTTAGTTGAATTTAATTGTCTCCTATTTGCCTTTTGTATTTGTGAGTGTACCTGTTGAGCAATCTGCCTGTCTGTATTTTGTACTGTGATTAGTTTTACACACGCTTTAAATTAAGTCAATTAAATGGTTGAAGGGGTCGAAAAGGTCAAACAGTCGAGAGTTTCTTGTAATGCTTGACAGAGACTTGATAGTTTAAGATGCTTAGTGCGATTAAATGGCCTTAAGGGGTCAAAACATTGAATCGGTGGAGGTCCTTTGAATGCTTAGTTTTGAGCAGGGGTATAGTGAACAGTGGGAGCAATGCTGGATTTAGCTTATTTGAACTTAAATGCTGTATTGATGTGGTGGTCCATCTGCAACTAAAATTACATCTTAATTTGTTTGTAGGGGTCAGGCAGAAAGGGAGTTCAAGGTGGAAGTGGAAGCTATTGGAAAAGTAAGGCATAAGAACCTTGTAGGTTTGATTGGTTACTGTGCTGAAGGTTTGCAAAGGTACTTCTTGCTTACGTATCTGTTTGATCATTTATTGTCGTTATGTTTGACGTAATAGTAAAATTACCTCAAAAGTTTTTGAATTGACTCTGAAAAAAAATTGTCCACTCAGGTTATTTGTGTATGAGTATGTTGACAATGGAAATTTGGAGCAGTGGTTACACGGTGACGTAGAACCTATTAGCCCTTAGCAAATTGTTAGGATCTGAAATAAGCCATGTGACTACACGAGTGATGGGTACATTCAGGTATGTTTCCCCAAAGTATCATATGCTCACAATGTAATGATGTTGTGAAAAGTTTGTTCTTCATCCTGCTTACCGCTGTATTTGTCTGCAGATATGTTTCTCCAGATTATGCAAGTACAAGGATGCTTAATGAAGGAAGTGATGTACATAGTTTTGGAGTTCTGATAATGGAAATAATTACTGGTTCAGCTAATGGAAATAATTACTTGATCCCCTGAAACGGCCAAAGATGGGGGCAGGTTGTCCACATGCTTGAGGCAGAAGACTTTCCTTTTTGCAGTGTAAGTGCCTCTTCTCATTCTAAAGCATTTTGAGCATAGTGTAAGCATCTTTCCCAAATTTAATGCATTTTAGTTGCAGAGTATGTTGCAACCTTTATTAAATGCAGTTGCACAGAGCACATTGCCGAAATTACAACTTTTTACATAATTTACTTGCCGTGGGTTATTTAGTTTTGGTATTAACTTGAATCAAATTACAAGAGCGCATCAAGATTTAGATTTCACTGGTAAAAAACATGTTAAGCTTGAAACTTTGATCCATGTAATTAAAGATGATCCATGTAATTTAAGGGTTGTCTCGGAGTATTTAGGAGACCTGTGCGTAATAAAAAGTAAATTCATATATAAAAATAGAAAATAGTTTGACACCTAATTAGTTCAATTTGACTAATGTTTTTTGACTTGGCAGTTTTTCGATGTGCAGAAATGTATGTTGATTCCTTCTCTCTTTTGATTCATTTGTTGTTGATGTATGTTATTGTTGTGACTTGCATTGTTTTCTAGATTGCAATCAAGAAGATCTTTATTGTTTCCGTATCCAGTTTTTATGTGCTAAGCATTTGCATAGAATTCCCTAGTATGCTTAGATTAGGAATCGTACCAAAACTAGGCTCAATCAATTTGCTATAAATGCTAAAATGCTAATCATGTAGTTCCTTTTCGATAACAATGTTACTTCCTTACTGGAGGATACTTGTATGGACATCATTATAAATTTCTAAGAATGATGTTTTGGTTTTTGAAGTGGAGAAGTTGATTGATAATCAAATTAAGTGGAGGGGAGACTCGGGTCTTACTGATGGGAAGGAAGCATGAGTGGATCATTCGAAAGGAATGTATGATGCTGGGGATCATATGAAGTTTGGATATACAACAAGATAATTACTAGTAATTTTGTGTTAATTCGTGTTAATTAGTTTTTGTTGCAAATTCTGTTGTATTTTCGTTAAATGGCTTGATCAATGAGTTTGACTGTCCCAAGATGACTTTGTTGTTTTAGTTTTGGTTTTGATTATATGATCTGCTTAGATATAAATGTACAGGTGATCAGCTTAGATATAAATGTACAGCTGGGAGCTGCTATTATGAGGCCTGATGACCCTGTGTTAGCTGTGATGACTTGGCAGATCAGGTTGCTGAGATTCTTGATTTTTCTGGGTAAGCAAATATTTTTTGGAACACTTCAATGTAAAATACTCCTGTGTATTTTATTTGTAATCTAGTCTAAT
Organism: Apium graveolens; assembly: GCF_009905375.1. Classification (NCBI taxonomy): domain Eukaryota; kingdom Viridiplantae; phylum Streptophyta; class Magnoliopsida; order Apiales; family Apiaceae; genus Apium; species Apium graveolens. The sequence continues at coordinate 172,246,739 of NC_133653.1, forward strand.
AAACATGTGTTTGTAATGTTAATGTGTTCTAAAAAAAGTTTTTTTGTATCCTGGATTTTTCTTTCAGTCTCATATATCTAGTCTTTAATTTATTCCAGTGCACTCTTTTACTTAGGATTTACATTCACTGATTTGTTTCCTGCAGTGGCTAAACAGGATGCTACTTTATCCTCTGAATTAGGAAATAATGATGAGCAGGAACATATCAGAATAGCTCATGCCTTGCTAAATTATTGTCAAACTGATTGTCAAATTTTAGTTGATATCGTCCTAGATTATAGACTATGTACCTATTTTTTGGATTATGTGGAGTTGATGGTGATTGTGTGAAAACTAAAGTAGTATTTGGCGGGGGTTTGTACCGATTTGAAGTTTGGTGGTTTGAATTGTTTATTTTATTGACTTGTATGAGAAACAAGTTTATGTCATGTTCAATTTACAAACAAATCATGTCAATTTGTTTTGAGAAATATGTTAGATTAGGTACTTCAATATTACATACAAATTAGTATAATATAATACAAATGATTAAAAAGCTATTACAGCAGGGAAAAAATTGTTATAATGATTTGGTGACCCACATGTGGGGCTCACAGTGGCCTTACATGTGGGGCCCATTTTTTTTTTCAAAATCTAAGTGCAAAGGTAACATGTATAGTGTGATACTATAGATATACATTGGTGTTACCTTTGAAGCCTATTGTAACACAAAATTCAAGGTTGCAGCAGGGCAAAAAGAATGTTACCTTAGGGGTCAAAGGTAACTCGAAAAAAAGCAGCTTAATTTTTATGTTATCTTAGGGCTTTTTTTGGCTGTGGTAACATTTTTTTGGGCCTGTTGTAACATTTTCTTGCTGTTGTTATTGGCCATCTATGGTTTAGTGCGATATGTAAATGTAATTATTGAAATGTTAAATAAATAAAATATGTGATGGTTCTGTGAGCTGTGTGTTACCTTATTATTAATTTTGTGTAAATTGTTAGGTACGAAGATTATGTATATAATTAATTATCGAGCTGTATGCATTTAATTCATTTTAAAGTAATTTTATTAAATATTTATTCTAAAAAATGCTAAAATTGTTTCTAAAATTATTTTTATTATTTTATAATTTTATTTATTATTCTTAGGGGTTTATAAAATTTGGAAATTAATATTTTATTAATTATTCAATTTTAAAAGATTTTTTGATTTCATTAAATCGTAAAATCAGTATTTAATTCCAGAGTGCTACAAAAATCACGAACATTTTATTTTATCAAGTTTAGAATATTTTGAGAATTTTAAAATTGTTTCAGAAATTTCCTGGCTTTTATTTAAGCGCGCGTTGTTCGTTCAATTGGAAAATACGGGTAAAGCGTGCGATTCAAAAATACTTTGGAAATTATAAAAATTTTATTTTATTAGTTTTAAAATATACCGAGAATTTTAAAAGTATTTTGGTGATTTTTTTTATTAATTTAACCAAAATTTGGTTCGTTTAAAGGTAAAGTGCGGATCGGAATTGGGCTAGAAATAAAAAGATACGTGTCTGATTGCTGAGTTTTTAGATTAAAAAGAAAATAAAATCAAGACATAGATATACATAACCGAAAATATACATTCCCCGTATCCATTTTCTTTACCCCCAATTTCTCTTCAATTCTCTCTACTTCTTCTCTATTAATTCCCCCTTTCCTTTCATCCCTTTTCATGAATTTCCCCTCCCTTGCTTTGACACTTGTTCCGGTCGTCCCTGTTTCTTTTCTCTGCCTTCTGCACCCATGATTTTCCGGTCACTGCCATATTTTCCGGTTGGTTTCCGGCGGCCCATCTCAGTTATTTCAATATATATATATATATATATACATATACCCCCGTGTTGTGTGTGTATCTGTATTTGTGTTTGTGTGTGTATCTGTGTGTGTGTGTTCATGTGTGTATTCGTGTATTTGTGTGGTATGGTGTGTGTGTGTGTGTAGCCGAGAGGCTGTGATTGTCTGCCCGGTGTGGTGGTCGCCGCCTGTTAGTGGCTGTGCGACCGTGTTTGTTTCCTTCCGTTTGGCGCGTGGCGCGCGTTTGTGACTCTGTTGCTCTGTTTGACTATTGCTGATTGATTAAATTTTATTATTTTATTTTCTTGCAGGAAATTATTGAAAAATTATTCGTGAAATAAAAAAATGAATTTCGTGCGGGAAATTATACAATTAATCGGTGAAATTTACGTAGGATGCCCGATATAACGGGAACCCGTAAATTTTATCGTTGTCGGCGATGAGCCTCGGCGAGCCGACGGTGGACTATGATGATACGATCTGAGTCCTATGATTTAAAATACAAAATACGAATAAAATTTATAAAATGCGAATTAAAACATAAAATAAAAATGTGAGTATTAATTGATAATTGTTTTTAATTGGTGATTGTGAATTTGCGAATTAATATTGTGAACTGAAATCGGTGGTTGGGAATTGGATTATAGTTGGTTTGAATTTGGTTGTGATAGATTTGACATCGGGATGTTCGACGGGTAGGCCGATAAACAAAGGAGACGCTGCCCGATTTTCGGGAAATTAATTCCGAAAAAAATATGGGAACGTACCCTGTAATTATTGGAGACGACGAACGAGGAAATATAATTACATTACATGAACCCAAATTACGTGTCAAGAAAAATTATTTTATGAATAATTGATCACCCTATTTTCCAAAATGACAGATATACGTATTTTCCGAAAATAAATACCGAACCGAGCCTTGAAGATGCAAACCATATTTGCTATGTGTATTTCGATAATAACTATAAATACGAGATGGGATATGAAATCGTATGGGTAGAATAGGGTAACGATTTGATGTTAAGCTTAAGCGGTTATCTGAATTAGGGTATTTCAACCCTGTAGGTTTTAGACGGAAGACCGAGACGTGACATCAGACTAGGAACGATCTAGTGATTAGACGTCGAGATCTACGAAGTTCCAACCGAAGAGTCTGAATGCTGGGACGTATCCAGAATAAGATAGTAGTTTGACGATAAAGCCGAACATTCAAGTTGAACCGAAGTCAACTAGTAATAGCGGTTAAAGCTGATCGAGGCAATACAGAACATTCTTTTAATTAATGCAAGCATTCCTGATTTTCTTTTAAATTACTGCAATAATTTCTTCGTTCCTATTTTAAGTTCAGAATAGTTAAATGTTTTATATTTCGCTGCAATTACTCTTATTATGCATGTTCTTTTATTCTTGTTCCTGTAATTCGATTTCTCTCGTGAGCAAATACCCATTCTTTCGGGTTATTTGCGAACCCTGAGTTGGGATGTTTTAAATTCAAAATGATTTGACATTAAAATACTCCATGGGCTGGATAATGATGATGTTTTGGGGATTAAGTGTGTCTTAATTCGGAGGACCGGGATATGACTGGTGCCTCGAAATGGGCCGTAGTGCCTAGGTACCTGAATGGACCTATATAGTTGGGTATAGATCCGCACTGTATCCTGACTGATCAGCAGGGCATAGTGCATATGTTGGTTTCTAGTGTCCAGTCTAATTTGTTGTTGATCGCCATTAACGACATTCTCTCTCGAATGGTTTTATGATTCCAAAACCGGACAAAACCCTAATTCAGGAGATGAATCGGGGCGCTTGTCATTTTTGGATTTTAGTTAAAGGCTGGTGACAGCCAACATTTATTCGCTCAACTCAATCAAATAAATGGAATTGTTTAAAACTGTTTTAAATTTTTGTCCGGAAGTTTTCTTTTGGTATTAATGTTTGAAACTCAAATTGTATACTTGCTGGACATTTTTGGTTCACTCTTGCTTTGTAAATTCTTATTTCTGCCAGAAACAGATAAGGATAAAAGTGAATAACTTTGATTAACAGCCGAAGTTAGAAAAATCACCGCTGCGAGAGGTTGAAGATGTTAGAGGAATATGACAAGAGAATTAGTACAAAGGTATTTCCATTTGTATTTTAGTTGTTGTAAGTTGTGGAAGATTAGATTCTTGTTTCATACCATAACCTGTAAACGATCCGGATTCAAGGGGTTAATTGAATATTCTTTTGTTTTATGTAAAGATTGTTTAGTTACACCAAATCTTTGTAGGATTTTAATCATCACGGAAACATGGTAAACCAATTTTACACATATAAAATCCAAATAAAAGCATACAAATTGTGATTAAAACATATGGGATCGATTTCTAACCTTTAAAAGCAATCCAAGAACTAAAGGGTATTTGAAATACAAATAATTCTATAAAATAAAAACACGAATTTTGTGGTCTATGACGTCCCGGTGGGGTCCCGGTCCGTTTCTTTTCGAAAAACAAAAAGGATACTTAAATTAATCAGAGAAACCCGAACACACATAAAATACATTCAAACGCACATTAAACGAAATAAAATGAGTACCTCGATAAAGATGCTAATAAACACGCATCCCGATCACAGATCGATTCATATAATTGCAGTTTAAACATATATTAATCACTCAAAAAATTTTCTGGTTCGCACGGGAACACAAATAGCATTTAAAACACGTAATATCATGGCAATGAACATTTTAACTTATATAAACACATAAAATTTATTCATTTAACATATATTATTCATATAATTTTCCCGAATATTACATCCTTCCCCTCACAACGGGATTCTGTCCTCAGAATCAGCCTAGGAAAACAAGTGAGGATATTTGGTTCGCATTTCGCTTTCCAATTCCCAAGTCGAATCTTCAACCTTGGGATTCCTCCACAAAACTCACACTAAAGACACAGAGTTATTCCTAAGCACTCTTTCTTTCTTATCTAAAATTTGCACTTGTTGCTCTACAAAAGACAAATCTGCTTGAATCTCGATCGGCTCGTATTCTATCACATGATTCGAATCAGGAAAATAACGCTTCAACATTGACACATTGAACATATAATGGATATGCTGCATGTGAGTTGGTAAGGCTAACTCATAAGCGACTTTTTCCACACGCCTTAAAATCTCAAAAGGGCCAATACAACGCGGGTTCAGCATTCCTTTCTTTCCAAATCTTGATAAACCTTTCCAAGGTGAAATCTTCAATAATACTGCTTCATCAACTTCAAATTCCATATCCTTTCTGGTAGGATCAGCATATTTGCGTTGACGATCTTGAGCTACCACTAATCTTTTCCGAATGAGTTCTATTTTCTCTTCTATCTACGGGATCAATTCTGGACCCAAAATCTTTCTCTCACCAACTTCTTCCCAATATATTGGAGATCTGCATCTTCTCCCGTACAAGGCTTCGTAAGGCGGCATTCCAATACTGGCATGATAATTTTTGTTGTCTTCTATAGTCTGAATTATCCTTTCACTATGCCCATCTGTCTACGGATGAGACACGATACTCATATTCAGCTTCGTTCCGAGGCAATCTTGAAAACTTCTCCAAAATATTGAATTAAAGCGGGGATCCCTGTCTAAAACTATGGATACTGGAACTCCATGTCGAACTACAATTTCCTTCAGGTATAACTGAACCATTTTATCTAGTGAGTATCTCTCGTTGATAGGAAGAAATGCACTGACTTCGTCAATCTGTCAATAATAACCCAAATAGCATCATGATTTGTCCTGTCCTTGGTAATCCAACTACAAAATCCATCGTAATATGTTCCCACTTCCATTCTAGAATGTCCAATGGCTGTAACAGTCCACTGGGCCTTTGATATTCCGCTTTGACTCGCTGGCAAGTGTAACACTTACTCACCCATTTCACAATTTCTTTCTTCATACTTGGCCACCAAAAGTTTTCTCTTAGGTCTCTGTACATCTTCGTACTTCCGGGATGAATTGAATATCTAGAGTTGTGAGTGTCTCGAAGAATTTCATCTTTCAGCTCGGCTACATTGGGTATCCATATCCTGGAAGAAAATCTTAAGATTTCTTTATCATGCTTTTGACTCCCTTTCTCGTCTCCTGTCAACTCTTTCTGTTCATGGCCCATTACTTCTTCCTAACATCTTCTTATTTTCTCCAGCAGTTCTGATTGAAAAGACTTTGCACATAACATATCTGTATACATGCTTGAAATACTTACCTCTATTTTAAGCTTCTCAAATTCCTTAATCAATTCCTCAGATTAAGTGATCATGTTTAATCTTTCTTTCCTGCTCAGAGCGTCTGCCACCACAGTTTCTTTGCCTGGATTATAGTTGATGGTACAGTCGTAGTCCTTGATCAATTCGAGCCATCTTCTTTGCCTCATGTTCAATTCCTTCTGGGTAAAAATATACTTTAAACTCTTGTGGTCCGTGTTGATCTCACACTTCTCTCCATACAGATAATGCCTCCATATCTTCAATGCAAATACTATAGCTGCCAATTCCATATCAGGAGTTGGATATTTCTCTTCATGTGATTTCGGTTTTCTTGAAGCGTAGGCTATCACTTTGCATGTTGCATCAAAACACATCCTAATCCTTTATACGATGCGTCACTGTAGATCAGGAAGTTTCCTCGATCATCCGGTAAGACTAGCACCGGAGAAGATACTAATTTGTTCTTTAATTCCTAGAAACTCTCCTCGCATTTCTCATTCTATTCAAATTTCTGGTTCTTTCTGGTGAGCTTTGTCAATGGCGTAGCTATTTTTGCAAAATCTAGTACAAATCTCCTGAAGTAACCTGCCAATCCCATGAAACTTCTTACTTCTGTTGGTGTATTTGGTCTCTCCCAGTTGATTATAGCTTCAATCTTTGACGAATCCACTTCCACTCCTTTATTGCTTATCACATGCCCAAGAAATGGTACTTCTTTTAACCAAAATTCACACTTTGAAAACTTTTCGTACAATTTCTCCTATCGCAGTGTCCTCAGAACTATCCTCCAATGCTCCGCATGCTCTTCTTCTGTCTTGGAATAGATCAAAATGTCGTCTATGAACACAATCACAAATTTATCCAGATACTTCTTGAATACTCGATTCATTAGATCCATAACAGCTGCTGGTGCGTTGGTTAATCCAAATGCCATCACCAAAAATTCATAATGCCCATATTCGGTTGTGAATGTTATCTTCGGAATGTCTTCTGGACTAATCTTTATTTGATGATATCCGGATCTTAAATCAATATTGGAAAACCATACAGCGCCTTTCCGTTGATCAAACAAATCATCAATCTTTGGCAACAGATACTTGTTCTTAATGGTCAGCTTATTCAATTCCTGATAATCAATACATAGCCGCATACTCCCGTCTTTCTTCTTGACGAACAAAACTTGTGTGCCCCACGGGGATACACTGGGCCTTATAACTTCTTTCTCCAAAAGATCTTGCAGCTAAATTTCCAATTCCTTCATCTCCACTGGTGTCATTCGATACAGAGCTTTAGAAACTGGTTCTGTTCTGGGTGCTAAATCAATCACAAACTCAATCTCTCTACCGGGAGGTAACCTTGTAAGATCATCTAGAAAGACATCTGAAAACTCATTGACAACTGGAATTGCTTCTGGTGCTGGAACTTCTTTGTTGGTGTCTATCATATGGGCCAAATATGCCTCACAATTCTGACGCAATAACTTCTTTGCTTGAGCTATCATTAAGAACTTCTTTTCTTACTTACTCCCTCGAAATATTACCTTCTTCTTACTATCCAAGGTCTAAAGTCTTACTTTTCTATTCTTACAATCAATTTGAGCATTATTCTACCCAATCCATTCCTAAGATAACATCAAATTCTCCCAACTTAAAAGGTATTAAGTTGGCATAAAAATGATGTCCCACTATCTAAAATGTCACACCTCGGGCACAGTCGGTAGACGGGAACTTGATTCTTATTAGCTAATTCTATCACTAACGCTTGTTTTAACATTTCAACTTCGCAATGTAATTTATCGATAAAATCTTGAGAAATAAATGACCTCGTAGCTCCAAAATCAATTAAACCTTTAGCATCTATGGAGTTAACTGAAAGCATACCTGCAATAATATTGGAACTTTGAACAACATCCTTCATTATCATGTTGAATGTTTTGGCTTTGGGTTGATCTTGTGGTCCTTCAATCCTTGGCACACCCTGAGATGGAGCACTTGTAATCCTTGGTGTGTTACTTGTCGTACCTTGTGTTGGGCAATTTCTGGCGATATGCCCTGGCTTCCCACACTTATAACAAACAGTTCCCAAATTTTTGCCTTGGGTCGGATCCTGACAAACATTAGCAAGGTGTCCTTTCCTTCCACACTTGAAACATGTCACATTGGCATTAAAATTCCCAAAGTGCTTTCTACCACAAAACTGACAATCCTGTATTAGTGGACGATCGGGCCTCTGCTGATTTGAATTCTCAAAATGGTTGCCTTGTCCTCCATTTCCTGATTGTGGTATTCTGAATCCCACATTCTTGTTACCTTGAAACTCTGGCCTTCTGTTGAAACGGCCCTGAAAATTACCTTGCTGATGGTCTCCTCCTGAGGTTTCTATTTTCCTTTTCTTTCCATCCTTTTCTCTCTGAGACATGTCGCTTCTGCTTTCGATCACCATCACTTTCTGAACCACTGCCACATATGAAGTCAACTCAAACATGGCCACTCTATTCTGGATCCAAAATTTCAATCCCTGCTTAAGTATTCTTGCTTTCTTTTCAACCCCATGCATTGGCTTCCACGGGGTCAACACTTCCCTTGAACTCAGGTGGTTTCATAGCTTGAAATTGTTTAAAAGTTACTACAGGTGGTGTTGCTGCTTGCTGCTGCTGTTGTTGTTGCTGCTGTTGTTGCTGCTGCGTGAGATGCAACATTTGTTGATGCATCAGTCCCAACATCCGGAGAATCTCCAGATCTGTACGGCTCTCGGTACGATTCTCTCCTGAATTACTTCTCCTCTTGGGTGCCATTATTCTGGTAAGAAACAAGCAATATATTATAATCTGTCAAGCATAGTGTCAAATATATAGTAATCCTTTACCATATCAAAATTCTCAAGCATTATCTCTTTTCAAAATATCATAAACTTGCTACCATATTAACACATGCGACATGATTATCACATAATCCTTCTTATTATCTTAAGAATAATAACACAAAGAATTTTTTATGAAGGATTATCCAAACCTCTTAAACTCTTACTTAAAATCTCAAATAAACCAACAAACGGTGGTTAGGGTTGCAACAAAACCTTCCACCCTCTTTCATCACTTCTTACTATCCTCAGAAACCAACAAAATAGCAACACAATGACACAAAAGCCTAATACTGAACACAAAACCGGAAATCTGAACAACTTAGCTATAAACCAGCCCAATAACCTAAATTTAACCGTATAAGAGCTAAACTACACACGCTTATCTTATGTGATCTTCCTATGACTCACTTATGACAATAATATGTATAATAATTTATAATATATGAGCATTCTCATAGTACTCATGAAAGTCTTGGTCAAGAAGAAATGAACCAAGTTGATATCTTAACACGACCAAGTCACAAAATATTCAGTATATATATACCTATATACTTTTCACAATCCTTGAAATCCTCTGACATGTATAATATACACAGAGTTCCAGTTTATAATTGTATAAAAATATCGTTGCAAGGTGATCTCATATATCTAACCTTGTCTCAACGTTTTTCTGAAAACCTTTGTTATTCATAAGATAATTATTAACTAGATATAAGTTGAAAAGATGAAGTTACAAGATACTCCAATATACTTATATCTTTTCCGAATACTGCTTGAACTACTACCGTTCAAGTTATAATTAGTTTCAAAAGTTCATCACACTGATGAGACTACAAGATAAGACTTGAATAGATTCAATCTTTGAAATATCATTTGAAAGAAATGAAGTTACGAGATACTTCATTAAGTCCCGATATATATATACACCTATATATATACATTTCATACACTCCTTGAAAACCTCTGTTATGAAAATTATAAACAGAGTTGCAATATCCAATGAATTTGGAAAGGAGAAAACCTTGGCATAAACCTGATATCTTGCTGATCAGGCAAAGTTACTAATAAGTAACCTTTTATACTAGTAGATGGACGAATTCCCCACTAGTCATCACCCTGGCCGCAATAGGACCTTATGCTGGACTGCCACTCAACCACTTACGCATTTGATGGACTCCCACTGAGCCACTTACACTTTCATGGACGCCCACTGAGCCCATGTTGCTTATGCCGACTCAAATAGATGGACTTACTTCCCGAACGTTGGGTAAGTAATCAATTCATTTATCAAAACAACAACCTCGTTGCCAATATAAAATACACCACAGAGCCGGATCCTTTAGATTTTTGAGCGAGTATTCAAGTCCCCTTCAAAAAGGAAGATCTTAAATTTGAAAACGAGTTTTGGGATCCGCTCTAACCTTTAAAAATCATTTTGAAGACTCGAAAACATTTTTAAGAATGTTTGGAGTAATGCTGATTTAATGAAATAAATCAGTCCCGATATATTAGAAAATATCTGAATATTATTATTTAAATAATATTCCCATAAGGATAATCTTTATAAAAATAATTGAAGTAAAAGTTTTAAAACTCATACTTGAAATGAATAATAAATAACCAAAGATATACTTATACGAAAGTACGATCTTTATTTGAATAATCGAAAATAAGTTTGATTATCGAAACATTATTCTTTAATAAAATAAAGAATATTATTTAATAAAATAAGCATAGTCATAATTCCTCGAATGAATATTCAAAATAATATTCATTAAATAAAATAAAGGGAGTCATAAGTCCTTGAATGAATATTCAAACTAATATTCATTAAGTAGAATAAAGTTATCGAATAAACCTTATTCGATTAATAGTTTTGAAAACTATATATATATATATATATATATATATAATATACTCGGGAATATCGACTCCCGGTTTAGAAAATGTTCACCTTTGGGTCCCCTACACTAAGGGTATACGCAACTACCGCTTATCTCTAGCATAGGTATTATGCAAATTATAAGCATTTGAATCAACAGTTAGATATCAATATTATGAAACAGGCATGCATATAAACCATATCAGCATGCTCCAATATATCGCAAGATTTGCTAATAATAATCATGCATCTATCACAAGATAATGCATATACATATATACATCACCACAATAGTATAACAGGTAGAAAACTTGCCTGAGTGTTCCCGGGATAGACTTAAGCTTAGACTGGGTCCGGTAACCTATGAACAATAACATAATCTGGAATTAGACCACGGTCGCTTAAGAAACTAGTTTTTTAACCACTTAGACCCTAACGTTCGCTTTTGCGCTTAGCGATTTACATAAGTCGCTCGAGTACCCTCGGCTCCACCATTTTTAATAAATTAACCATTACGAATTTTAAGGCGATTCTTTCGCGAGTACTCTACCAACTGCCTAATCCACTTTACATAATTATTTCATACTCCAATTAGTCATTTAAGGGCCTTAACCAAGGTTTCAAAGTAAGGCGAGGGGTAATGGTTCGTTCGCGAAATGTCGTTAAACGATCGTTTCTCCTAAACCGTACATCGTATTCAAGCGAACCACATATCAAAATGAAGCTTATGACATAATCTAACTAAACATGGAAAAGTCACAGATTCAATAGTTAGCTCTCTGTCCCGAACACTAAGAACAAGCAGTTGTATGATATTGGGCATTACGACGACTATGTTTACGCGATTACCAAGTTTTAAACCACTCCAAACAACCACCATTCAACTCACAACTAACAATACAACCAACCCTCATCCAAACCTTACTACATCAGTCCCCAAACCTCAAGATTTTCCAATTTATACAACTCCACACATGAACTACTAGCTATACTTAAGTTTCATTAACTATAAACAAGATTTCAATATCCAAATCACTACAAATCCAATCCAAACTCTAAACACACAAGCATCATGCTTCTCATTTACTATAACCATCAAAACCATCTTAATACTCAAAGTAAAGTTAGGGTTTGTAGGTGTTATACCTTCCTTGGAGTGATTAGAGTAGCTAGGAAGTCTTAGGGAGCCTCCTACAAGCTTGATCTTTCCAAAGAAATCAAGAACACAAAGTTAGGTTTTGAAGTTTCTAAAAGTCAGATTGAAAGAACTGTCAAAACGAGGGTCTTTCCATGCTTATTTGGATAAGACTTGTGAACAAGAGTTGTAGGCCATCTCAATACCTTTCCAAAGAGCTATAGAACATACTATTTGAGTGAGTATTGAAGGAAATATGGTAGTTTAAAGTTGTTGCTCTGGTTTTGGCCGAGAGCTTCTTGTGGAAAAACAAAGTCAACTTCTCAATTTTTGTGTTATAATTTCTTTTGGCTTGGTTGCTTCTCTTGTTTGCTAATTAAATTTACCACGGTAAAAATTACATGGCTCACAATCAACCAACTAACCTTTCTATTTGTCATGCTTATGTCACCATGCATATGTCATCTTTCTTATGTCATCTTCTTACACATGTTTTCTTCTTATTGGTATGATGACATCATCTCCCACTAACCTCTTTGATTAACCCCTAATTACTTGGCTAATGACCGCTTATCTGTTATACGGTTCACTTAACTTTCGTTCTCGTTTATCGTTTGAGGGATCATACCCGGGATCTCATTACTTAGGTTCCCTTAAACCTTTCTCAATATTTTATATTCCTTTTATGATCCTCTCTTATAATCCTTGAATTAAAATCCTTTTAATCATGTTACCTTATACTCAATTATTTCTGTGTCTGGTGGGTTTTCGGGAAAAATCAAAGTGTTCGAATTTGGATTCTGACGATCTTTACATACACTTATATACCATATAGAGTAGTAATAAGATCTCATAATATCAATAAAAGAACCCCTACATAGTGTGGCATGAAAAGTTTTCTTATTCAGCATAATCAGCAAAATCACTATTCATAAGGGTTACAAAAAGTTCAATTTTTTTTGGGGTTATTACAAGTAATGTGTAGCGAAATATAAAACGTTTAACTATTCTGAACTTGAAATAATATAGAAACTGAAATAATAGAGTTTAGAATCAATATCACTTGAATGATAAGTGAAGATATAGATATTTGCATAACAGAATTCATAATAAACATCACTTGAACAATAAGTGAAGGTAGGGATACTTGCCTGGTATGCTTGAAAACCTTTCACTAAACCCGGGCTTATAACTGCTGGTTACTGACTCCGTCTAACCCTTGACTGCACTCCTTGCTACTTGATTCTATAAACAAAAGGACTATCTTAATTGATAGAACCAAACTCAATTGACGTAACTATACGTCTTGACGTCTACCCGATCGTTTATAACTAATCATGGCATTTTAAAACTGTAAACAGATAGCATGCATATCACATAGCACGTAATCATGGTATTCGTATAACACATAATCACATATTTCATGTAACACATAACTCAGATCGTCAAAACATAAATCTCAGTACGATTAAAATCAAAATTAGATAAAAAACAGTGCTTATTGAGCACATACCGACTCAGAATGATAAACAATTCAAATGACAATGCATTACAAAAGAAATTAGGACTTGAAAGTATTTTTATTGAAAGCATAATGTTTTTCTGAATATGTACGTGTTCGTCTCGTATTAAATGGACGAACGGTTCATTTATTATGAATAAAATAAGATTTAAATGGGAATAAATCAATTAATAATAATATTAATTGATTTATAAATACCAAAATATAATTTTTAAAAGTTTAAAGAACAATTTTTAGGATTTATTTGAATTAATTATAAATCATTATATTTTATTTAACTATTTATAAATAAAATTAATTGATTAAATGAATTAACCAATTAATTAAATCTAAAAATAATTAATTAAAATAAATTATAAATAACTAAAACAAATATGGATTTTTGAAAATAATAAAATAAATACATTTTAGAATTCAAAACAATTAAGAAAATAGTTTTTAGAATTTTTAAAATAATACTTAAATGATTTTAAAATTAGAAGAAATGATTTTTAAAAATTAGAAAATGAATTTTTAAAATAAAAGTAAAAAGAAATAACAGAAACAGGTTTTAATTATGGATTTTGGGGAATATGAGATTAAAACCGGGTCTTTTATAAAACAAAACGGGTCGGGTGAGGGATTCACCCGGGTTGCCAAGAACACGAAGAACTCGCCGGACCAAAAGCAGAATTCGGAGAGCTTCGTCATTTTCGGCGAGCCGCGGTGAAGTCCGGAGAAGCTAAGATAACATCCAATCCTCTCCGATTCCTTCGGTTTTTCAATGCAACATATCCCAAATCGCTTTTTAACTACGAAGCAAACAACCTCAACCTCAAATGACTAGTATTTCGTCGATTCCGACGAATCTAACACCAAAAACCGGCGACATGATCGGAAAATTGCAAAACACGCGATTGACAACCAAACTTGAGAAGCTCGGTATGAAATCAAAGCTTACAACATGGAGAATATATTTGTAACATCCTAAACAACAAACGATGAACATATAATTCAGAAAAATCAAAAGTTATAAACGGGCAACACCATAACTCGACTTGGCCATTCCCGAATTACAAATTCACTTATTATGGTGTTAATAAACTGTAATAAACAAGGAAAAGCTACTTCATCATCTAAAACAGTTGAAAATCATCACATGGCAAATACCCAATTTCAATCGATTAAAAATCAAGAAAATCCAAAAATTGATTTGATTCACCTCGAATGAAATGGATTGTATGGACAGAAAGCTGATGATCCGGGATTCGTTTTGGATATTTAAGCTTTAAAAACCAAATCAAAATCACTAGGAACAAAATGATTGATTCTTCAAGTCAAGAACACCCCCAAGAACAAGTTTCTTGATTTTGTTTTTATTTTCTGATTTTTGTTAAATAAAAAAATGAATAAAATAAATTTGTTGCAACTATTTATATTAAATCTAAAATTATATCCCCAAAATAAATTAAGGGTGTTTTTATTCCCATAATTAAAATAATTAAGCCCCAAAATTATAATTACTGGGAATAATTTTAAAAGGGATAAAATATAAAATTTGTATCAAAATTTCCCAAAAATTGTGAATAATGCAAAAATACAAAAATAAAGGGTATTTATAATACAAATAATTCTATAAAAAACACATTTTTTGTGGGCTTTGACGTCCCGGTGGGGTCCCGGTTTGTTTGTTTTCGAAAAGCAAAAATGATACTAAAATTAATCTGAAAAACCCGAACACACATAAAATACATTCAAGTGCACATAAAACGAAATAAAACGAGTACCTCGATAAAGACGCTAATAAACACGTGTCCCGATCACAGATCGATTTATATAATTGCAGTTTAACACATATTAATCACTCGAAAAATTTTCTGGTTCGCACGGAAACACAAATAGCATTTAAAACATGTAATATCATGGCAATGAACATTTTAACTTATATAAACACATAATATTTATTCATTTAACATATATTATTCATATAATTTTCCCGAATATTACATCCTTCCCCCCTTAACAGGGTTCCGTCCTCAGAATCAGCCTAGGAAAACAAGTGAGGATATTTGGTTCGCATTTTGTTTTCCAATTCCCAAGTCAACTCTTCAACCTTGGGATTCCTCCACAAAACTCGCACTAAAGACACAAACTTATTCCTAAGCACTCTTTATTTCTTATCTAAAATTTGCACTTGTTGCTCTACAAAAGACAAATATGCCTGAATCTCGATCGGCTCGTATTCTATCACATGATTCGAATCAGGCAAATAACGCTTCAACATTGACACATGGAACACATTATGGATATGCTGCATGTGAGGTGGTAAGGCTAACTCATAAGCGACTTTTCCCACATGCCTCGAAATCTCAAAAGGGCCAACATAACACAGATTCAGCTTTCCTTTCTTTCCAAATCTTGATAAACCTTTCCAAAGTGAAATATTCAATAACACTGTTTCACCAACTTCAAATTCCATATCCTTTCTGGCATGATCAGCATATTTGCGTTGACGATCTTGAGCTGCCACTTATCTTTTTCGAATGAGTTCTATTTTCTCTTTCGTCTGCTGGATGAATTCTTGACCCAAAATCTTTCTCTCACCAACTTCTTCCCAACATATTGGAGGTCTGCATCTTCTATAGTCTGAATTGTCCTTTCACTTTGCCCATCTATGTGCGGATGATACGCGGTACTCATATTCAGCTTCGTTCCGAGACAATCTTGAAAACTTCTCCAAAATCTTGAATTAAAGTGGGGATCCCTGTCTGAAAATATGGATACTGGAATTCCATGTCGAACTACAATTTCCTTCAGGTATAACTGAACCAATTTATCCAGTGAGTATCTCTCGTTGATAGGAAGAAATGCGCTGACTTCATCAATCTGTCAAAAATAACCCAAATAGCATCATGATTTATCCTGTCTTTGGTAATCCGACTACAAAATCCATCGTAATATATTCCCACTTCCATTCTGGAATGTCCATTGGCTATAACAGTCCACTGGGCCTTTGATGTTCTGCTTTGACTCGCTGGCAAGTGTAATACTTACTCACCCATTCCACAATTTCTTTCTTCATACTTGGCCACCAAAAGTTTTCTCTTAGGTCTCTGTACATCTTCGTACTTCCGGGATGAATTGAATATCTAGAGTTGTGAGCGTCTCGAATAATTTCATCTTTCAGCTCGACTACATTGGGTATCCATATCCTTGAAGAAAATCTTAAGATTCCTTTATCATCCTTTTGACTCCCTTTCTCTTCTCCTGTCAACTCATCCTGTTCATGGCTCATTACTTTTTTCTAACATCTTCTTATTTTCTCCAGCAGTTGTGGTTGAAAAGACTTTGCATATAATATATCTGTAGACATGCTTGAAATACTGACCTCTATTTCAAGCTTCTCAAATTCCTTGATCAATTCCTCATATGAAGTGATCATATTTAATCTTTCTTTCCTGCTCAGAGCGTCTGCCACCATATTTACTTTGCCTGGATGATAGTTGATGGTACAGTCGTAGTCCTTGATCAATTCGAGCCATTTTCTTTGCCTCATGTTCAATTCCTCCTGGGTAAAGATATACTTTAAACTCTTGTGGTCCGTGTAGATCTCACACTTCTCTCCATACAGATAATGCCTCCATATCTTCAATGCAAATACTATAGCTTCCAATTCCAGATCTTGAGTTGGATATTTCTCTTCATGTGGTTTCGGTTGTCTTGAAGCGTAGGCTATCACTTTGTCATGTTGCATCGAAACACATCCTAATCCTTTATACGACACGTCACTGTAGATCACGAAGTTTTCTCGATCATCCGGTAAGACTAACACTGGAGAATATACTACTATGTTCTTTAATTCCTGGAAACTCTCCTCACATTTCTCATTCCATTAAAATTTCTGGTTCTTTCTGGTGGGCTTTGTCAATGGCATAGCTATCTTCGCAAAATCTTGTACAAATCTCCTGAATTAACTTGCCAATCCCATGAAACTTCTTACTTCTTTTGGTGTTTTTGGTCTCTCCCAGTTGATTATAGCTTCAATATTTGACGGATCCACTTCCACTCCTTTATTGCTTATCACATTCCCAAGAAATCGTACTTCTTTTAACAAAAATTTACACTTTGAAAACTTCGCGTACAATTTCTCCTATCACAGTGTCCTCAGAACTATCCTCAAATGCTCCACATGCTCTTCTTCTGTCTTGGAATAGATCAAAATATCGTCTATGAACACAATTATGAATTTATCCAGATACTTCTTGAATACTTGATTCATCAGATCCATAACAGCTGTTGGTGCGTTGGTTAATCCAAATGCCATTACCAAAAATTCATAATGCCCATATCTGGTTCTGAATGTTGTCTTCAGAATGTATTCTGGATTAATCTACGATTGATGATATTCGGATCTTAAATCAATCTTGGAAAACCATACAGTGCCTTTCAGTTGATCAAACAAATCATCAATCCTTGGCAACGTATACTTGTTCTTAATGGTCAGTTTATTCAATTCCCAATAATCAATACATAGCCGCATACTCCCGTCTTTCTTCTTGACGAATAATACTAGTGCGCCCCACGGGGATACACTGGGACTTATAAATCCTTTCTCCAAAGATCTTGCAGATGAATTTCTAATTCCTTTATCTCCACTGGTGCCATTCGATACAGAGCTTTAGAAACTGGTTCTGTTCCGGGTGCTAAATCAATCGCAAACTCAATCTCTCTATCGGGAGGTAACCTTAGAAGATCGTCTGAAAAGACATCTTGAAACTCATTGACAACTGGAATTACTTCTGGTGTTGGAAATTTTTTGTTGGTGTCTATCATATGGGCCAAATATGCCTCACAATTCTGACGCAACAACTTCTTTGCTTGAGCTATCGTTATGAACTTCTTTTCTTACTTACTCCCTCGAAATATTACCTTCTTCTTACCATCCAAGGTCTGAAGTCTTACTTTTCTATTCTTACAATCAATCTGAGTGTTATTCTCTGACAACCAATCCATTCCTAAGATAACATCAAATTCTCCCAACTTAAAAGGTATTAAGTTGGCATAAAAATGATGTCCAGCTATCTCAATGTCACACCTCGGGCACACTCGGTCGACGGGAACTTGATTCTTATTAGCTAATTCTATCATTAACGCTTGTTCAAACAATTCAACTTCGCAATGCAGTTTATCGATAAAATCTTGAGAAATAAATGACCTCATAGCTCCAGAATCAATTAAAACTTTATCATCTATGGAGTTAACTGAAAGCGTACCTGCAACAACGTCAGAACTCTGAACAACATCCTTCATTGTCATGTTGAATGTTCTGGCTTTGGGTTGAGCTTGTGGTCTTTCAATCCTTGGCACACCCTGAGATTGAACACTTGTAATCCTTGGTGTGTTACTTGTTGTACCTTGTGTTGGGCAATTTCTGGCGATATGCCCTGGCTTCCCACACTTATAACAAATAGTTCCCAAATTCTGGCCTTGGGTCGGATTCGGACACACATTAGCAAAGTGTCCTTTCCTGCCACCCTTGAAACATGTCACATTGGCATTACAATTCCCAAAGTAATTTCTACCACAAAACTGACAATCCGGTATTAGTGGATGATTGGGCCTCTGCTAATTTAAATTCTGAAAATGGTTGCCTTGTCCTCCATTTCCTGATTATGTTCTTCTGAATCCCACATTCTTGTTACCTTGAAACTCTGGCCTTCTATTGAAACGACCCTAAAAATTACCTTGTTGCTGGCCTCCTCCTGATGTTTCTATTTTCCTTTTCTTTCCATCCTTTTCTCTGAGACATGTCGCTCCTGCTTTCGATCACCATCACTTTCTGAACCACTACCACATATGAAGTCAACTCAAACATGGCCACTCTATTCTGAATCCAAAATTTCAATCCCTGATCAAACCTTCTTGCTTTCTTTTCATCTGTATCAACCTGATCTGGCACAAACCTCGCCAACTCAGTAAATTTAGCTTCATACTCAACAATAGTAAGATCACCCTGGGTCAGGTTCAAGAACTTGATCTCCATTTGATTCTTCATGTACATCGAGAAATACTTCTCCAGGAACAACTCTATAAATCACTCCCAAGTTAAAAACTCACCTCCTTCCCACGCTCGTGTGGATTCCCACCAGTAGTTTGCCTCACTCTTCAGAAAGTAGCTGGAAAATTTGGTCTTTTGTTCAGCTCCTGTCCGACTAGGTCAAAAGCCTTCTCAATCTCTTCAACCCCATGCATTGGCTTCCACGGGGTCAGCACTTCCCTTGAACTCAGGTGGTTTCACAGCTTGAAATTGCTTAAAAGTTACCGCAGGTGATGTTGCTGCTTGTTGCTGCTGTTGCTGTTGCTGCTATTGTTGCTCCTGCGTAAGATGCAACATCTGTTGCTGCATCAGTCCCAACATCTGGACAATCGCCGGATCTGTACGGCTCTCGGTACGATCCTCTCCTGAATTACTTCTCCTCTTTGGTGTCATTATTCTGGTAAGAAACAAGCAACATGTATAATAATCTATCAAGCAAAGTGTCAAATATGTAGCAATCCTTTACCATATAAAAATTCTCAAGCATTATCTCTTTTCAAAATATCATAAACTTGCTACCATATTAACACATGCGACATGATTATCACATAATCCTGCTTATTATCTTAAGAATAATAACACAAAGAAATTTTTTACGAAGGATTATCCAAACCTCTTAAACTCTTGCTTAAAATCTCAAATAAACCAACAAACGGTGGATAGGGTTGCAACACAACCTTCCACCCTCTTTCATCACTTCTTACTATCCTCAGAAATCAACAAAATAGCAACACAATGGCACAAAATCCTAATGTTGAACACAAAACAGGAAACCTGAACAACTTAGCTATAAACCAGCCCAATAACCTAAATTTAACCCTATAAGAGCTAAACTACACGCGCTTATCTTATGTGATCTTCCTATGACTCACTTATGACAATCTTAAGCCTGGTTCAGTGACCATAACCTGTAGCTCTGATACCAACCTGTGACGCCCTCCAAACCCGGGGTCTATATTTGGGGATCACTAACTAATAAAATAAACACAACGGAATAAAATAATAGATATGACCCCTTGCATGCAAATGGATCGATCACAGGTTATTGTGTGGAACATGCACTAAACAAACCGAATGTTGTTATAAGCCATAAGTCTATTTAGTTTTAGAAACTCTTCAAATTTTATTACAACCCTCTAGACTATTCAACATCCCAAACAGTCTACCTGGAAAACACACCACACTATTTACAAGCACTCGACTTCTGATCAAACCTGGAACTCAGGCCTGCTCTGGCCTAGCTGAAAGAATCAGAATAATAAACAAGTATGAGCGAAAGAAATGCTCAGCAAGCAGTATAAGGTGTGCTTGAAATGATAAACCAAATTTTGATAATAACTGAATAACAGGATAAAACCAGTGATATTTGATCAACAATAAAAGCTAAACAAGCAAACAATAAAAGAAAATTTTTAGATTGGAATCTAACTTCGACAGACGTACTATCACATGTTGATCAGCCCGTGTGATAGCACTGGATCATGGTTCGTAGAAACATATCCCAAAATACGAGTACTCAAATAAAAAGGCAATATATCTTCCTGTGGCACAAATTATATCATAATATTTTATATGATGCATAGCCCTTCGCTGGAACGTCCGTCCCCGTCACTTACGCATTCATCTAATCCATAAAACATTTTGATCAAAGGAGCCGAATCAAATGACATCCTTAACAATATAACTTACCATTTCTCATGGTCCATAGCTATCTCAATAACTGATGGAGAAATAACCAGAACAATTAGTTATTCGCTAATCTCAATTCAACGTTCCACTATATAGAGTAATTTGTAGCGAAGTATAAAACGTTTAACTATTCTGAACTTAAATTAATATAGAAACTGAAATAATAGATTTCAGAATCAATATCACTTGAATGATAAGTGAATATATAGATATTTGCATAACAAGATTCATAATAAACATCACTTGAACAATATGTGAAAGTAGGGATACTTGCCTGGTATGCTTGGAAACCTTTCACTAAACCCTGGCTTATAACTACTGGTTACTAACTCTATCGAACCCTTGAATGCACTCCTTGATACTTGATTCTATAAACAAAAGGACTATCTTAATTGATAGAACCAAACTCAATTGACGTAACTATACGTCTTGACGTCTACCCGATCATTTATAACTAATCATGGCATTTTAAAACTGTAAACAGATAGCATGCATTTCACATAGCACGTAATCATGGTATTCGTATAACACATAATCACATATTTCATGTAACACATAACTCAGATCGTCAAAACATAAGTCTCAGTACGATTAGAATCAAAATCAGGTAAAAAACAGTGCTTATTGATCACATACCGACTCAGAATGATACATTATTCAAATTACAATACATTACAAAAGAAATTAGGACTTGAAAGAATTTTTATTGAAAGCGTAATGTTTTTCTGAGTCTGTACGCATTCGTTTCATATTAAATGGACGAACGGTTCATTTATTATGAATAAATTAAGATTTAAATGGGAATAAATCAATTAATAATATATTAATTGATTTATAAATACCAAAATATAATTTTTAAAAGTTAAAAAAAACAATTTTTAGGATTTATTTGAATTAATTATAAGTAATTGTATTTTATTTAACTATTTATAAATAAAATTAATTGATTAAATGAATTAACCAATTAATTAAATCTATAAATAATTAATTAAAATAAATTATAAATAATTAAAATAAATATGGATTTTTGAAAATAATAAAAGAAATATATTTTGAAATTTAAAACAATTATGATAGGGATAAATAAATTATGTTTGTATAATTAAAAACTGCATTAATTGTACAAACTGTGGGCTGCCAGGCCCAATAAAAAGATATATGATACTCAGACCAGAAAGGTTAAGCCTGATGGACCAGATCAGGTCTGATGGAATAAAAAAGGCCCAAAAGCCCTGATTATTAATTAATTTCGTAATTAATTAATAAGGGACAAATCAAATGTTGAAAAGAGTCCCGATAAGGATATAAATCCTTGGAGATTAGCCTCAAGGGGACCTAAAAGGATAAGGAATCAGTTTCCTACTATC
The DNA here is from genome assembly GCF_009905375.1 of Apium graveolens. Taxonomy (NCBI): domain Eukaryota; kingdom Viridiplantae; phylum Streptophyta; class Magnoliopsida; order Apiales; family Apiaceae; genus Apium; species Apium graveolens. Next base: position 172,269,334 of record NC_133653.1, read on the forward strand.
TAGGACTACAAAGTCCATTCTAATTATGAGACTTGCCCACCAAGTCTCCTATACCAAGTCCAATTCAAGGACTCCCAACATCTATATAAGGGGCCTCACCCCACAAATCAGAACTACGTTTTTTGGCTTGATTCTCTAATTCACAGAGATACGTAGGCATCTCGTAAAGGCAGATTGAGTCACGAAACACGAGAGCAGCCATTAAAAGGCCTTGAGCTCCCGAATCTTAGTATTAAATACAGCAAGTAATAACCTTGGTTTTTTATCCATAACATTTGGCGCCGTTTGTGGGAAACACAACAACAACCATGTCGAGAACACGGAGAACAATTGGAGCTCTAGAGGAAGGAACACCATTAGAGGCAACCCAGGTGATTTCATCAACCGTGGAGGTTCCTCCCCATTCAACTTATGCATCTACTCAGGGGGAAGCCCAGACAGAGGCAACTCATCCTCAGCCACAAGGGACAACTCCCCCGACTATTCAAGGTACGAATCCTCAAGTTCAACAAATACATATACCTGTGAATTCTCGACCCGTCGGGTATGAATATTCAACTATTGTTACTACTAACCCCCCTTATGGGATGCCCCTTCATCCTGAGGTTGGAGGAAGCGGATATGCTGGGCGAAGCGAAGCACGAGGGCGGTCGCCCCCTATATACGAGGTTTGGATCCTATCCCTGAGGATCGGGAATTTTATGGTCCATACACTGAGAGAGACTCCGAATCTTCGGATGATGAAGTGGCCCCGAGAAGGAGGCGTCCTGGAAAAGAGCCAATGGCCGATGGAAGGCAACGCCCCCAAAGCACCCCAGGGGCGAATCCCCAAGAAGTGCAGGAAAAGATCAGGGCTCATGAGGCTGAAATCCAAAGGCTGAGGCGTGACTTGGAGGCTCACCAAGCCACCAGAACCCACATACCTCCTAGGGGGAGAAATCCTCCTCCTATCATAGACCTGGATGGTCCGGTAAGAAGAAGGGCTGCTGTCCCAAGAACTGATCCAAGCAATCTCCTTCCCCTTGGAGATCCTGATGATCCAACTCCACCCTTCACAGAAGAGATAATGAATGCCCATATCTCAAGGAAATTCAAGATGCCCACTATCAAAGCCTATGATGGCACGGGAGACCCCGCTAATCATGTTAGGACATTCTCTAATGCACTGCTGCTGCAACCCGTGAACGATGCTATAAAATGTCGGGCCTTTCCTCAAACCCTGTCGGGTATGGCTCAAAGATGGTACAGTCGCCTACCCCCAAATTCTATTGGATCATTCAGAGAATTAAGTTAGGCTTTTATTAAGCAATTCATCAGTGGAAGAGTCCATGAGAAAAGTTCAGCATCTCTTATGAGTCTTGTGCAGGGAGCTAAGGAATCCTTAAGAGATTACCTGAATCGTTTTACAAAGGAGGCTTTAAAAGTCCCAGACCTTGATGATAAGGTAGCCATGATAGCACTGCAACAAGGAACTAGGGATGAGTTTTTCAAGATGTCTTTGGCCAAACGACCCCCTGAGAGCATGTTGCAGCTCCAAGAGAGGGCAGGGAAGTATATCAAGGTTGAAGAAAGTATGAGGAAGACCGTAGTAAGTAATGAGCCCACTGGAGGCGAGAAACGAAAAACTGATTTGGAGTATATCGCTAAGGACAAATATCCTAGAACCGAACAAAACCCTGATTCAACCCCCAAGAAGGGAGGACCTGGGCAAAAGTTCACTGAATACGCTAAGTTGAATGCTCCCAGAAGTCAGATTTTGATGGAGATTGAGAAAGATAGAGATATTCGCTGGCCTAAGCCCTTGAAGGCTGATCCCGCCAAGCTAGATAAGGGCAAGTATTGCAGGTTTCACAAAGATGTTGGCCATGACACCGATGAGTGTAGGCAATTGAAAGATGAAATTGAGTTTTTGATTCGAAAAGGAAGATTGAACAAGTATACTGGAGATGGAGGGGACAGAAATAATAATGGAAGGAAGAACTTTGAAGATCGTAGGAGGGACCAAGACGATCAGGGGCGAAACCCCCAGCCTAGAGGACCAGTTATAAACACCATTTATGGAGGGCCGAGACCTCGAGGGCCTGTGATAAACACGATCTTTGGAGGTCCAACTGCTGCTGGATTGTCCAAAAATTCCAGAAAGGCATATACTAGAGAGGTTATGCATATTGTTGGAGAAGCCCCGAAGAGGGCCAGGACAGAAGTAACATTGGCTTTTGATGATTCCGACCTAGAGGGTGTGAAGTTTCCCCATGACGACCCGCTGGTCATAACACCAATAATAGGAAATAGCCCGGTTAAGAGGGTCCTTGTGGATAATGGTGCTTCTGTGGATATCTTGCTCCACGACACCTTTCTAAGGATGGGGTATAACGACACCTTTGAGGGCAGATGGAGTCAGGGGGCAGGTTCTTCCTATTGAAGATATGGATGTTCGAGAAAATGATGAGAATAGAGGAAGGCCAGCAGAAGAATTGGTCTCGGTTCCTTTATACCCCGAGAATCCTGAGAGGACGACTTTCATTGGAGCCACATTAGAGGAGCCCCTTAAAGGGAAGTTAGTGAAATTTTTGCAAGAAAATAGTGATGTGTTTGCATGGTCAGCAGCTGATATGCCAGGCATAGACCCGGAGTTAATTACTCACAAGCTAAATGTAGATCCAAGCCGGAAGACAGTGAAACAAAAGAAAAGAAATTTTGCCCCGGAAAGACAAGAGGCTATAAAGCAGGAAGTGGAAAAGCTCTTAGAGGCTGGATTCATTGAGGAGATTCAATTTCCGGAGTGGTTAGCAAACCCTGTAATGGTGAAGAAGGCTAATGGAAAGTGGAGGATGTGTATAGACTTCACCGATCTGAATGATGCATGCCCCAAAGACTGTTTTCCGCTGCCTAGAATTGATACTTTGATTGATGCTACCGCTGGACATGAGATGCTGAGTTTCATGGATGGGTTTAGCGGATACAACCAGATCAAAATGCATAAGGATGACATTCCAAAGGTATCATTTATCACTGACTTTGGTGTTTATTGTTATCTTGTTATGGCGTTTGGTCTCAAGAATGCAGGAGCCACCTATCAAAGGTTGGTGAATAGAATTTTTAAGGATCTTATTGGTAAGACTATGGAAGTCTATGTTGATGACATGTTAGTCAAGAGTCTAGTAAAGACTGATCATATAGCTTATTTAAGGGAAGCTTTTGAGGTCCTGAGGTACCACAAGATGATGTTGAATCCGACGAAGTGTGCTTTCGGAGTAGGATCTGGAAAATTCTTGGGATTGATGGTCTCGAAGAGGGGAATTGAGGCAAATCCCGATAAAATAAAGGCGATCCTGGACATGGAACCCCCCAAAACTGTCAAGGATGTTCAGAAGCTCACAGGAAGGGTTGCTGCGTTAGGACGATTCATCTCCAAGTCAGGAGACAAGTGTTTGTCATTTTTCAAGTCACTGAAGAACATCAAAGACTTTGTATGGAATGAGGAAAATCAGAAGGCATTTGAAGAGTTAAAGAAGTATATGGGCCAGGCCCCGTTGTTGGCCAAGCCAGTTCTGAATGAAGTTTTATTTTTGTACTTGGCTGTTTCAGAGAGCGCCTTGAGCGTCGTGTTGGTTAAGGAGGAACTGAAAGTCCAGAAACCCGTATACTATGTCAGCAAAATTTTGCATGGTGCTGAGTTGAATTATTCAGCCATTGAGAAATTCGCTTTAGCCTTGGTAATGGCTTCAAGAAAGCTGCGTCCTTATTTTCAAGCTCACCAAATTGAAGTGCTAACAAATCAGCCACTGAGAAATATCATTCACAGTCCCAAGGCAAGTGGGAGACTGATTAAGTGGGCAATAGAGTTGGGAGAGTTCGATCTCAAGTATAAGCCACGTACGGCCATAAAAGCCCAGGCACTAGCTGACTTCCTGGTGGAATGTACCATACCCAACCAAGAAGTCGGGGGGCAGGAAGATACCATACCTCAAGACAAGGGAGTCGACAATGGGGACAAGGAGAAAGAATATTGGGTTCTCTATTTTGATGGAGCATCAAAAACAAATTCCAGTGGAGCAGGGTTGGTTTTGCAAAGCCCTGATGGATTCTTAATTGAGTATGCCATGAAGCTAGACTTCCCAACAACAAACAATGAGGCAGAGTATGAAGCCCTGATTTCTGGCCTTGGTCTAGCTGGGACACTTAGAGTCAAAAACTTAAAGGTCCGTGGAGACTCGAAGCTGATCATATCCCAGGTAAAGGGAGAATTTGAGGCAAGGGATGATACGATGGCTAAGTATGTTCGCCTAGTAAGGGCTGTGATGACCCAATTTAATGAATGCCATGTTGAACACATTCCAAGGGAAGAAAATGCTAAAGCAGATGCGCTATCAAAGTTTGCTTCATCTGAGATTGAAGAAAGTTCAGGAAGTGTGTACTTCCGTGTTTTGAAGACACGAAGCATAGATGTTAAGCTTGTGGCTCCCGTAGGCTTGGGGACGTCATGGATTGATCCCATCAAGGCTCACATTCAGACCGGTTGGTTACCAAGCGATGCAATTGAGGCACGGAAGTTAACTGTTCGAGCACTAAGGTACTCTTTGATAGATGGGATTCTATATAAAAGATCTTTCGTGGTTCCTTACCTGAGGTGTCTCAGGCCCGATGAGGCACGCTTGGCTCTTGAAGAAGTGCATGAAGGTATTTGTGGACAACACCTGGGGGGCAGGGCCTTGGCTCATAAAATAACCCGTTTAGGCTTCTATTGGCTAGAAATGATGGCTGATGCCAAAGAATATGTGAAGAAGTGTGATCGCTGTCAGAAGCATGCACCAGTTGTTAGACAACCCCCCGAGATGCTGACCTCTATCAACTCGCCTATTCCCTTTGCCATGTGGGGGATGGATATTCTAGGGCCTTTTCCTATGGCCACGGCACAAAGGAAATTTCTGATTGTAGCCATTGATTATTTCACCAAGTGGATCGAAGCCAAACCCTTGGCCAAAATCACAACTAAGCAGGTTGCACAATTCCTGTGGGAAAACATTATGTGCCGATATGGAATTCCCCGTATCCTCGTCACTGACAATGGAACACAATTCAACAATGAGGAATTCAAGAAGTATTGTGAAGAAAATGAAATTGAGTTACGATTCACCTCTGTGGCTCACCCGCAAGCCAATGGGCAAGCAGAGGTAGCAAATCGGATAATCCTGGATGGACTAAAAAAGAGGATCGAGAAGTCAAGAAATAATTGGGTGGATGAGATACTTCCAATATTATGGGCCTATAGGACTACCTGTAGAGTCACGACAGGAGCAACTCCTTTCATGTTGGCATATGGGGCAGAAGCAGTAGTTCCCGTGGAGATATCGCATTCCTCTCCAAGGATTCAGACTTTCAATACTGTAGAAAATGAGGAAGGGCAGATGTTAGCCCTGGATCTAATTGATGAAGTGCGAGATGAGGCACATGCAAAGATAGTAGAATATCGGAAAAAGGCTTCATTCTATTACAACCTAAGGGTTAAAGAGAGATTTTTTAAACAAGGAGATCTAGTCTTGAGAAAAATAGAGGCTTCTGGTGTTAGACAGAAAGGAAAGCTTGCCCCGAATTGGGAAGGGCCATACAGAGTCAAGAGCGTTCAGGGTAGAGGAACCTACAAGCTGGAAACTATGGAAGGTTTTGAAGTCCCGAGGACCTGGCACGCACAAAACCTGAAGGTTTACTATGTGTAAGATAGGAGAAGTACGATTCTCACTTGTCATTGACAAGTAGGTTTAAAAGCACCTTGAAGCTTTGCTTGCATAGGATTTTATATTCCAGTAAAATTTACATTGTCTAGTTATTGTTGATTAGGGTCGAACCCATGCTATGTAAGGTTTTGGAAAACCAGACTTCATATTAAAGAGTTTGAAATTATTTCTATCTAAGGATGTTTAAGGTTCAAATGCATATTAAGATTGTAAAGATAAAACAGAAAAAGGCAAGAAAAGCAACGTATAAAACATAACCGCGAAGGGTAACAAGTTCTGATATAAATAAAGTTCAAAAAGAAGATATACAAAAAGCTAGGCCTTGGAAGGATGAGATTCCTCAGAACCACTATCCGAAGTCTCTTCGGAAGTTTCAGTCGTTTCTTCGGATGTCTCGGTCGTCCCCTCCGAAGTCCCTGTAGAAGTTCCCTCGGCAGAAGATGATGGCTGTTGAGGCGCTGCTTTGGGAGATTCTTCCACCCTGGCCTTCTTAGCAACAGGCTCGAATTCCTCCTCGGGGGAATCTTCCTCCTCTCCATCCTTGATCATACCAGCAAGCTTTTCAGTAACACCTCCAAGCTCTGGAACCCGCACTGGGCAAGGAAAGGGCAACTGCTCAAGGACCTCGGGAAACTCATCCTGGATGGCCTCCACAGCAGCGTCCCAGCCTTCCTTATAGCTAACAGGATGAAGAAGGGCGTCATGCTCCACCATCAAGTCTTTGAATTCTTGAGTGTCCATCCAGCCATCAAAGGCTTTTTCCTTCTGCGCCTTCAAGATGACATTTTCAGCCCGGGCCGTCTCCAGGTCAGAAGTGGAAGAGGCCAATTGAGCTTCAAGGGCCTCAATTTTTTGATTGGCCTCCTCCAACTTCTTGTTGGCATCTTCCAGGCCAACCTTCCAAGCCTTGGCTTGGTGAATAGCCCCTTGAAAATGGGCGTTAGCCTGCAGGAGAAAACAGCAAAGGTTTAGAAAAGAAAGAAAAGAGAATTGTAAAAAGCATAAGTAAAGTACATACCGTCGCCAGAGCTTGGGCTCCAAACAGCTCATTCCCCTCCAAGTCCTGTTGAAGGACAAAATCTTGATAATCCACCGGGGAAATGAAATGCTTAGACCATTCCTTGGACAGGGCCGTGCTGCCCACAATTGAGTCCTTGCCCCGGATCCCCCAAGCAGGTTGAAAGTAGGCACCTGGCCTCTGCTTGGTGCGCAGAACTTGGCTGGGGCCTTCCTCATCTGGCTCCGTCGCCTGAAGAAGGAACTCCGGGAAGCGGTCACCCAGTCGAGGGTCCTTAAAGATCTTCCCGGCCCTCTTCATCCTGGTTGTCTCCAGGTCCTTCGGCTTGGTAGCCTCCTCAATCTTCTCAGCCACTGCAACAAACAAAGTCAGTTGAAAATCAATGAAATAAAAGTGCAGGAAATAAAGGAGATAAGAAAGGGAACTTACTTTTCTTATTAACGGGCGAAAGGCCGCGTTCTACCAGGACGGTCTCCCGGATAAGGTGGGTGTGAAGTTTCCCCATGACGACCCGCTGGTCATAACACCAATAATAGGAAATAGCCCGGTTAAGAGGGTCCTTGTGGATCTTCCCGGCCCTCTTCATCCTGGTTGTCTCCAGGTCCTTCGGCTTGGTAGCCTCCTCAATCTTCTCAGCCACTGCAACAAACAAAGTCAGTTGAAAATCAATGAAATAAAAGTGCAGGAAATAAAGGAGATAAGAAAGGGAACTTACTTTTCTTATTAACGGGCGAAAGGCCGCGTTCTACCAGGACGGTCTCCCGGATAAGGTCCCAACAATGGGAAGTGCCGTTGTCTTGCGTAAGGAGGTTGAAACCTCTAGCCTCCTCCTCAGACAAAGTTATGTCATTCGGGCTCCCGTCTACGGCCAGCCCAAAGGATGATCGAAACAGGGAGCCCCAATCTCCACCTTCCCAAATAACAAACAAAAAATCTTTCTTCCACCCCAAGTTGTTGTCAGGGATGGACTTCCCATTTACGATATGGGGGATAGTGGGGCGCTGGTTGATAGAAACCCAACCCGGACTTTTATCAGGGCTGTTTTTAAACTGAAAAATCTTCCTGAAGACAGCAACAGATGTGGGGACGTTGTGCTTGGCGCATTGCGACAGATAACACAGAATCAACCTCCAGGAATTAGGGGGAAGTTGGCAAGGGCTGATGCCCACATCAGCCAGTAGCAAAGGAATGAATGGATGAAAAGGGAGTCTAATACCTGCCCTCAGAGTATCCCTATAGACGCATAGCGCGTCCTTCTTCCACTGACAGGCCCTGTCGGCCGGACCCGCAAGAACCAGCTTAAAAGGCTCCTTGATTTTGAAGCAGCTGCTCAACTTTTCCAGCTCCTTGGGATCCCGTAAAGCACTGATATGATCGTGCGCGTCCAGATGCGCATCAGACGGATACTCGTCCCCTCGAGTGTTGATCATGTCGATTAAGGAAGTATACCTCGATCGAATAGGAAAATCATTGGACTTTCTAGCCACGTTCATCTTGGCCAAACGAGTCATTCTTTTGTCAGCCATCTGAAAAAAAGTATGAGGCATGTAAATAGGCTATCTTAAAAAGGCACACAATGGAAAAATAATGAAAAGCAAAGGGAGGAATCTTACCTGAAGAAGCGCTCCTGAAAAAAGGCTTTGAGCTCCGACTTGCTGTTATTCCTCTGAGAATCTTAGCAGGAAGATGAAGAAGAAAACTAAGAAATGAGAAAGTGAGGAGTAATAGCCTTTCCTCATTCCTTTATATAAGAGGAAAAGGAAGTTGAAGGGACGAAAAGCCCATTGAGGACAAAAGCCCATAAGAAAAAGCCCAGAAAAAAGAATATTCCAGAATATTCCAAGGAAGTCTAGAGCATTCTTAACAGGGTGTATTAAGCCCAGACCAATAAAAGAGGCCCAATAAGATTTGAAAAGGCCCAATAAAAGAGGCCCAATAAGATTTGAAAAGGCCCAATAAAAGAGGCCCAATAAGATTTGGAAAAGCCCAATAATAGAGGCTCAGAAAAATTTAATAAGGCCCAACAAAAAAGGCTAGGCCCAAATCCAATTAGGATTTGGAAAATACAATACCCTAAATTAAAGCTAAATAAAGAAGGCTAGTGGAAGACCAGGAACCAGGTCGAAATCCAGGTCGTGAATCCTGCCCGAAATCTTTCGAGCAGACACCCGAAAATAGCGGGTAAAAAAGACCAGAATCCAGGTCGAAATCCAGGTCGTGAATCCTGCCCGAAATCTTTCGAGCAGACACCCGAAAATAGCGGGTAAAAAAGACCAGAATCCAGGTCGAAATCCAGGTCGTGAATCCTGCCCGAAATCTTTCGAGCAGACACCCGAAAATAGCGGGTAAAAAAGACCAGAATCCAGGTCGAATTCCAGGTCGTGAATCCTGCCCGAAATCTTTCGAGCAGACACCCGAAAATAGCTGGAATAACGGAACTGAATTGAGGTCGAAGCTTCGACCAGGAATGAGGTCGAATAAAACCAAGCATCTTTCAAAAAACAGGGATTAAAAACCCAGGTCGAAGTTCGACTAGGATCCTGGTCGAATTCCAGGTCGTGGATCCTAGTCGAAATCCTTCGACCAGGAAGCAAGAAAACCAAAGAATTTTCGAACAGGATTCAGGTCGAAATATCGACTAGAATCCTAGTCGAAGTTCTAGTCGATAGGCTTATGAAAAAAAAAAAGGGGTTGAATTTTCGACCTCGATCCAGGTCGAATTTTCGACTAGGATCCTGGTCGAATTCCAGGTCCTAGATCTAGGTCAAAATTTTGACTAGGATCCTGGTCGAATTCCAGGTCGTGGATCCTAGTCGAATTCCTTCGACCAGGATGACAAGGCTGGCCCCATTTTTCGACTAGGATCCTGGTCGAAATTTCGACCTGGATCCTGGTCGAAAAAAAGGCTGGAAATTTGAAAATTCCAGAAAATAAGGAAAAATACCAGAAAATTCCAGAAAATAAGGAAAAATCCCAGAAAATTAGGGAAAATTCCAGAAAATAAGGAAAAATCCCAGAAAATTAGGGAAAATCCCAGAAAATTAGGGAAAAATTCCAGAAAATAAGGGAAAAATCCCGGAAATAAGGGAAAAATTCCTGGAAATTAAGATAATTCCTGAATAAAAGGAAAAATTCGTTGTAAATGTGTAGGTCGCTCCACACTTTACGGAAAAATGAAACCCTGTAAGGGAACAAATAGACTTAACTTCTGCGAAACCTAATCAATGTTTCCCAAAAGTTGGGGGGCAAATGATAGGGATAAATAAATTATGTTTGTATAATTAAATACTGCATTAATTGTACAAACTGTGGGCTGCCAGGCCCAATAAAAAGATATATGATACTCAGACCAGAAAGGTTAAGCCTGATGGACCAGATCAGGTCTGATGGAATAAAAAAGGCCCAAAAGCCCTGATTATTAATTAATTTCATAATTAATTAATAAGGGACAAATCAGATGTTGAAAAGAGTCCCGATAAGGATATAAATCCTTGGAGATTAGCCTCAAGGGGACCTAAAAGGATAAGGAATCAGTTTCCTACTATCTAGGACTCCAAAGTCCATTCTAATTATGAGACTTGCCCACCAAGTCTCCTATACCAAGTCCAATTCAAGGACTCCCAACATCTATATAAGGGGCCTCACCCCACAAATCAGAACTACGTTTTTTGGCTTGATTCTCTAATTCACAGAGATACGTAGGCATCTCGTAAAGGCAGATTGAGTCACGAAACACGAGAGCAGCCATTAAAAGGCCTTGAGCTCCCGAATCTTAGTATTAAATACAGCAAGTAATAACCTTGGTTTTTTATCCATAACAAATTAAGTAAATAATTTTTAGAATTTTTAAAATAATACTTAAATGATTTTTAAAATTAAAAGAAATGATTTTTAAAAATTAGAAAATGAATTTTTAAAATAAAAGTAAAAAGAAATAGCAGAAACATGTTTTAATTTCGGATTTGGGGAATATGAGATTAAAACCGGGTCTTTTATAAATGAAAACGGGTCGGGTTGGGGATTCACCCGGGTTGCCAAGAACACGAAGAACTCGCCAGACCAAACGTAGAATCCGGCGAGCTTCGTCGTTTTCGGCGAGCCGCAGTAAAGTCCCCGTGAAGCTCAGATAACATCCAAACATCTCCGATTCCTTCGGTTTTTCGGTGCAACATATCCCAAATTACTTTTTAACTACGAATCAAACAACAACAACCTCAAATGACTAGTATTTCGTCGATTCCAACGAATCTAACACCAAAAACCGGCGACATGATCGAAAAATTGCAAAACACGCGATTGACAACTAAACTTGACAAGCTCGGTATGAAGTCCAAGCTTACAACGCGGAGAATCTGTTTGTAACATCCTAAACAACAAATGATGAACATATAATTCAGAAAAATCAAAAGTTATAAACGGGCAACACCATAACTCGACTTGGCCATTCCCGAATTACAAATTCACTTATTATGGTGTTAATAAACTGTAATAAACAAGGCAAAGCTACGTTCATCATCCAAAATAGCTGAAAATCATCACATAGCAAACACCCAATTTTAATCAATTAAAAATCAAGAAAATCCAAAAATTGATTTGATTCACCTCGAATAAAACGGATTTTATGGACAGAAAGCTGATGATTCGGGATTCATTTTGGATATTTAAGATTTAAAAAGTAAAGAGGTTGTTGAGCTGGATGGAGGTGTGGTTGAGAAGTTGTTTCCAGAGAAGAATAAAGTGGTGGTTGAAAGTAAAGGGCTAGTGACTCTGAATTATAGAAGGGGGTCAGATCAAAGCTCTATATCTTCTTGCCATGAGGTGGTGGCTGAGAAATCTTCTAGTATTGAATTTGTTGATTCGGTGGATTATTCTCATGGGTCCCTTTGTAAAGATCTTGTTTAACTCAAAGTTAAATGGGTGAGTAGACCTAGGAAAAGCTGCAGGAGGACTAGGAATCCTTTTGACTTGAAGTGTAAATATGGATAGGGGCATGGTAATAGAATGGGTAGGTGTAAAAGGTTGGGGCCATGCTTTAGCTCTAATAATAAATTGGATACTATTCAGGAAAAGGAAGATTGGAATGTTGAGGATGTAGCTAGGGAGATAATTAATTGTGTAGATCAAATGGGGTTGCAAATATTAGGTAGTAAGTAAGATATTTTGGAGAAGGTAGCAGATCAGTTGAAGAAGGGGGACTTATAGAGGCCATAAGGATTGGTTGTGTGGTGTGTGGTCTAGTCAGTTTTAAAATGTTAGTCAACAATATTAAAGTAGTGTCATAGAATTGTAGAGGCATCAACAATAGTATTATAAGAAGGATGATTAAGGACTTGCTTAAGTCAGAGGAGGCTAATATTTATGCTTACAGGAAACAAAATGTACTTGCTGGAATAGATTTTGGGAAAAATAAATTTAGGCTAATGATCAGCTTGGATGGTTAATTCAGAATTTATAGGGTCTTTCAGGTGGTCTGCTAATGGCATGGGATGAGCTTTACTTTCAATGTTTGGGAATTGCTTCATGTAGAAATTGGCAATTGGTACAGTTTAGAAATAAAGTTTCCAATGACATCTTTCATATATTGAATATTTATGGTCCTCTAAGCTTACTTGGTAAAAGGAAGTTATGGGAGGAGCTTTCAGATGCTTTAGTCATATCAAATAATGATTTGGTTTGTTTAATGGGGGGTTTTCAATAGTATCAAGGACAATAGTGAAAGTACTAATTGTACCTACAGAAGGATGGATATTCAAGGTTTTAATTCTTTCATCAAAAGTAATAATTTTTTTATCGTAGGTAACCCGCAGCCGCTACCCTTCGGGTGTGCACTGGGTAAACCCTACAGGCTCACACAATAGCCTGCAAACCACATGAACCAAGATAAACCGCATTTAAGCGACAGACTCTGGCTCAGGAGGCATAATCAAAAGTAATAATTTATGTGACATTGGATTGGTAAATGACATGTTTACTTGGTTTGGTCCTCAGGGGAAATGTAGCAAATTAGATTGGTTTTTATTGAGTTCCTTTTTCCTTTTCCTTATCGAAGATCAACTGATGTGACAAATACTAATTTCATCATCCGTTGACAACAATATCCGTTGATATCTTCATCTGTCGATATCATCATCCATTGACATCATCATCATCCGTTGATATAAGTTCTGAAGTGAACTTCTGATAGTTTCTGCTTGATATCATCAATTGCTCCTAACAATCTCCCCCAATCTGTTCATTATGGAAATATGGACAAGTTCCAATTGATGATGTCAAAACTGTCTAAATTCAGGAATCAAGTATGCATATTCAATCTTGCTTCAGTGAATATCAGACTTTACTCTTTATTGTGAACTGCTTCTTTAACTTGAGCAATATCAGAGGTTAACTTCAGTTCATTAGCTCAGTTAGCTCCATAAATCTTCCTTCGTTGGAGAGCTTGGCTGATTTCTTCTTCTTCATATTTTTTTCAGTATCATGAGCTTGAACTACTGTATAGATTGGATCTATCAGTGTTTGAGATTTAGATTCCTTAGATACTGACTTCTTCTTTGTAATAGCTTTGGCTTTAGGCTTTGAAATCTTTGACTTTTCTTCTATCTTCTCTTTTCTTTTGACCTTCTTGTCAGCAGTTCCAATAACTTGTGATCTGAGAGATCTTTCATGTTCTGTCTGACTGATTTCCCTTATAACTATACCTCTAGTTGGTCTATTAGAAGGATCATCTTCATAAAGTACTTGAGAAATAACAACAATATCAGTATTTGCTGTCTTCATAAAATTCTTGAAGTTTTCCTCCATTTGCCTCAGCTGTTCAAGATCAACTCCAGGATTTTCTTTTGCAAATATTCTTCTACTTCCCTCAGAGTCAAATAATTGAATCTTTGGATCCTTGTAGAACAGAGTTGTCTTTCTTCCTTTAACTTTCAGAGTTTGAAGATATTGACTTGCTTCAGCACCAGCTTCTCTCTCCAGAATACCTTGGTCTTCATCAGCAGCAATTGTGACTTGTGAAGATTGTTGCATTTTAATAGTCACAGTCAAATCTTCTACTCTTCTTTCATTCCTCTTACTTTCTCCTTCTTGTCTAGACTGAAATCTAGTGATTGCTTTTGACGAACCACTAACTCCAACTAGCTCTTCACTTCTTCTCCTTTTGCCGTCCTTATGTCCCTCCTTTTTACCTCCATCAGGATTTTCATCATCAGTACTTGTCAATGTCAGCTGCTTGCATTTAGATTTAACAATTTCTCCCCCTTTTTAACAGCATCACCAAGCAGTAGAGAAAAAATCAGCTCCATTGAATTATATACTTCTGAAAGTTTATCATAAATTTGAGTTTGTTTAGCTTCCAATCTAGCTTGACTGGCTTCAATTGCAGTTTTCCTAACAACTATTGCTGAATTTTTTTTTCTGAATTTCCTAATGAGTAGTCAGCTTTGAAGCAATCAATGATTCTTTAATCTGATTGATTTGAGTAGTAGTTGCTTCATGAGCTGTGTGTAAGGATCTGACAACTAAAGTTGATGCTTTTAGATGATTCAGCATATCAAGATTTGTAATCTTCTGTTCTGTTATTTCCAGATGTGCAACAGCTTGTGTTCTGGATAAGATATATATCATCTTTCTAATGAGCATTCCAGGGATTATCGGAATAATCATGCTTCTTCTTAGCATCTAACTCTTTCATTTGTCTCACATGCATATGCATATCTTCAGGGAAGAAAAGATCATCCTCATGATCTAAAATAACATTAGAAATAGTAGCTTTTTCACCATCATTAGATTCTTCAATAACAACTGGATTTTGCACTAATTGCTGAACTTTATCACCAACTTCAACATGTAGAATAAAATTAGAAATTGGTGCAGTATATGATCCAATAGCTTTAGAACCTTCCACACCTTTAGTAGTTCACTCCACATCTTCAAGTATTGTAGATAAATGAATTGGAGCTTCAAAATTAACTTTCAGGACCTCAGTTCCTGTAAAATGCTATGGTGATTCTGAAATGAATGAAACTTTATGAATGGACTGTTGTGCTACTACATCTTCAGTAACAACAGGGATTTCCTCAGGTGATGGTAAAGAGAGTAAATGGACTTTCAACAAAAACATGGATTGTCTCATGTGGTGGAATAGTATAATGTATGGACTGCAAGAAAGTATCAGTACTTAGACCTACATGGAGATTAATAGCCCATGGTACATCAGAATTTACTTGAGGTTCAACAGACTGTTGTTCATCATCTATTTCTTTAGAAATCTGAGCATATAGAAAATAAAACTTAATCTCTCTATTCTTCTATAATAGTCTCACTACTCCTCACACCACACATCTCATGACTTTTAATAGTCAGAGCTTCCTCACAAGGATTACTAAATCCTATTTCTCATCTACCTCTCCTTTTGCCATGAAGGATCCTGCCTCTCTTAAATTCTGTTTTTCTCTCAATCTTTTCACACATCTCACAGAAAAAAGCTCAGAAAGATTGTCCTACAGAAATAAGAGGTGGCTAAAGAAGGGTGATATGTGGTCATACAACTAGAGGTAGTCCTTAAATAAGGTCTAGAAGTAATCATGCCAACATGATTTATATCATGAAAAATATAATAAATGCTGAAAGAACTAAATCAGTATTTAGAATAAATGCTGATAAAGTAATAACAATATTTATACCTTGTGAATCTGAAGATGCAGATTCCTTGCGAACATTCAGTTGTGGTACTGATAAAATATCAATAGTTAGTTGAGATGGATGAACTCTGCCTTTAGCATCAATAATAAGAGTCACTACAGCAGGAGTAAGGCTTGCATTGTAACTTTGATGTAATGGTTCTTGTGTAGCTGTAGAATTAAGAGTTGCTGGATGACTTTGACAACCAGGTTCTTGTGTACTCTTCTCCACGATTACAGTAATAGACTCCTGAGCAGTTTCAATCAGAGGCTCTTGTTCTTCAATATCTGTTGCACCACTTTGAGGTGTGGGTTCTTGCAGGATTAGATCAGGAGATTTAGCTATTGCACCCCTTTGAGATACAGGTTCTTATGTGCTTGATCTAGGAAAAAGTCATTTCCCTTGCAGCCTCTTGACAATAGCTTCTACTTGCTCATGTGAGACTTCCCTCGCTCTCTTGTGATATTGTATGACTGGAGTTTCAGACAGTTCCATAAGCGCCTCAGCAGTAGACTGGATGTCAGAATTTAGATTTGATACACTCTGTGTCTCCTCAGCAATTTCATGTTTAAGCTAGAGCAAATGCTGATTGTAATAGTCTTTGACCAATATTCTTTTCTTTGGTATGGGATTAGTATCAGTAGTTGTGCCTTTTTCAGTTGATGTAACAACTGGTCTTGGAGAAGAATCAGACGAAAGGTTTGGAAATCTGGAAGATAAGGTAGCATTGTCCTCATCTGAATCTGATTCTAATCCATCAAGTACAAGTTTCCTCTTTACAATTTCTGAAGGTTTTGAAGAATGAGGAACTTGAGATGCTTCATCTTTTGACTTAGCTACAACAACATTTGTAGCTCTTTTTACCAAATCTTTCTTTCTTTTCACAACAAGTGTCTTTTGAGAGACACCTGAGGTGTCTTCTGTTTGAGATTGTTCTGGTGGATGAGTTTGTGTTTGAGTTGTGATGCTGAGGTAAGCTACAGGGGGGTTTCCAATGGTTATTTCCTGCAGCTTAGCACTTTGACTATTAAGAAACCATAAGTCTCAGGAAGCCGTGCTAAAAGCAAGTTTCTTGCAACTAATGGTAACCTCAAAGGAGCTAAATTCAATCACTTTTCATCTTGTGAAATTAAGTCGGAAAAAGCCCTTTTTGTCAACTTAAACACTGACACTATTTGATTAGAAGGGATAGGGATATTAGTAAAACAAAAATTGAAAATCAACTGACAAAATCTAGCATAATATACTATATTTCTATCAGCATTTATTCTATCAGCAATAAAAGACAAAACTACTCTACCATAAACAAAATGTGAACCATGAATTAGAGAGTACCCTATCTGCTGTGTCATAATGGGCAAGGCATCAAAGTTCGAAGATTTGTTGTTGAAGGCCTTTTTGATACAATCAAAGAAGAAATTTCATTCATTCCTTAGCCCATTCCTTTTTAATTGACCAAGGTTCTTCAAATCCTTGGCATAACCAATCTCAGTAAAGAATTTCCTCATCTCAATATCATATATCAGTCTTGAGTAGGAGTTATGAGTAGGCAACTGTAATGCATCCCTTACAGTTTGAGGAGTGGCAACCCTTGTTATATTGTCAAATTCAAATACAAGTGTAAAGCATAATATAATGTAACATGTAATCGAGGAATTATAACTCAACATGAAAACATAAATAGATAAACAATATTAAACTGTGAAGCACAGGAACCCTACAGATGAAGACTGGATAAACACAAAGAACCAAAAGATGTAATTGACTCTTTAAGTCCTCAAACAGATCATGGGAAGAAGTTCATTGTCATGTTCAAAGAGCCATGAAGAATAAGACATCAAGGGACTTTAAGCATGAGTTACATGAATTGATTTTAAGTGTTACAGATCAAGGGTTCAGTGGAAGAAACAATGGATAATCACCAATTTGTATCAGCTCAGAAACACAAGACAAATTGAATTAGGTTCTCTCAATATTAGTTGTTTATGTACCAGACCAGTGCACCAAACATTAGTATTCAAGAAGGAATTTTGATTCAGTTACACAAGAAAATTTTGATACAGTGAATGATGGCAAAACTGAAGCAAAAATATTCTAAGGCAAAATACTCTTCACTCTGGTCACCATAGAAGTGTAAGTACTTCTACAGGTGATCTCTATGGTCTCCATAGAACTAGTCGCGATAGAGAATTACTCTAAGGCACCAACTGGTTGCCATAGAGAATTGCTCTAAGACGCCAACTGGTTGCCATAGAGAATTACTCTAAGGCACCAACTGGTTTCCATAGGGAATTACTCTAAGGCACCATATTGGTCGCCATAGAGTTCAATCAGTCGCCATAGAGCTTAACCAGTTGCCATAGAGCAACACAAGCTACTGGTCGCCATAGAAGAGCAAACAGAGAATGTTCAAGTCGCCATAGAATAATTGTGATATTTAGTGAATCTAATGCAGCAAATATAAAGGTTTGTCTGGACACAGTAATGCCACCTATCCAATGAATTTTAAAGACTACATAAGCAGCTAAATGAATTAAATTCATTTTAGTCATCTTCTTCAACAATACAGTTTAGTTTACGAGAGCTCCATTAAAGCCCCTGATTTATTAAGCTTGTAAACATATTATTATGCTGCTGAATTTATTGTAGCTAATTAATTTATTGGTTAGATTATAGCAACATAAAGGATTATATTAATAAAACAATATATTCCTCGAATTGTTTGTATCTAATTTGATTTCGTACGTTTAACGAAGAACTTTTAAACGAATCGAAAAGATTGTAGGTATCGTATTCAACCCCCCTTCTACGATACTTTGGGACTAACAATTGGTATCAGAGCTTGTTGATTGGAATACAAATCAAGATCCGGAGAAAGAAACAAGTTCTTGAAAATTTCTTGAATTTTCTAATTTTAAAAAATTCTCATTTCTTGAAATTTTTGAACTTTAAATAATTTAATTCCACCAAGATGATGAATAACCAAAGAATTGGAAGTATAAAGGTTCCCCCATTCGATAGAGATAATTACAATCTATGGAAGAAAAAGATGATATTATTTATGAAAACTTCGAATCCACTTTATGTTGGGATATTATTGAATGGCCCTTATGTTCCGATGAAAGTAGTTGCTGAATCCACAACCACATCTGGTGTAAGAATTCCTTCCTCATCCACTCCTAGGGATCCGTTCAAATATACAGAAACTGACAAGGAGTTGATAAATCCGGACACAAGCCTTCAACTCATAATTGTGGAATCGACTGATAATGATACGAGTCATCAACTTCTAGGATGTAACAGTGTAAAAGATATATGGGATACTCTTGAGCTTCTAATGGAAGGTACAGAAGAAGTCAAAGAAAACATGATGGATATTCTAATGACTTAGTATGAGGCATTCAAACTTCAACCCGGAGAAACACTGTCTTCACTCTTTGAGAGATATACAAGATTGTTAAGTGAATTAAAGCTGCAAGGGAAAGTTTATCCTATATGAGAGTCTAAAAGAAAGTTTATGCTGACGCTCCCAGTTCATCTGGAATAAAAGAATTCATCAATTAGGGAAAGAGCATATTTTATTACTATGTCCCTGGATGTGATATATGGAAAGCTAAGAACACATCAGCTGGAGCAAGAGCAGAGAGCTATTATCTATGGACCTGGTTCTATTGACAGTAAGAGTACGACACTTGCAAAAATTACTGCACTTGTAGTTCATGAACCTGAAACCCAAGAAAATAAGGTTGCACCCTCCTCAATAATTAAAGAAATTGTCGTAGTTGAAATTGCTCATGGTGAGCCAAAGGATGAAAGTGAGTTTTACACTCAAGAAGAACTTGAATAGTTGGAGGACAAATCTATGGCATACATGGCTGCAAAATTTAGTTATGTTAGATTCAGAAGAATGCCCAACTATAAACCAAGGGGTTCTTTAGGGAGATTTCAGAAAGGAATCTACTCATCAGGGTCAAGCTCCAGAGGAGGCTACAAGTCAAGTTGGGTAGACAAGAGCAAAACAAGATGTTATAACTGCAAAGAGTTAGGGCACTTTGCATCTGATTGCAGAAAGCCCAAGGCAGCAAAATCAAATGACTCCTATGAAATGAAGGAAACTTATGAAGATTTGAAAATGAAGAATGAGAAGCTGAAACAAAAGCTGAATGCTTATGTGGTGAAGGAAAAAGGAAGAACATACATTGCTGAAGGAAAAAGCTGGGATGATATTGATTCGGATGAAGAGAAAGAGTATGTAAATCTGGCTCTTATGGCAGACTCTGCCGAGGAATCATCACAATCATCTCAGGTTCCTGAACTTACCACTATAATTCTGTGTCTAAATACAAATCTACTGTGCATGAACTTACTTTAGAATTGTATAATGTTCATAAAAGCATGATTGCATATAAACTTGAAAATGATAAGTTAGTTCTTAAATCTGAGAGTCTAATCTCTAGGAATGAAGAACTAGAATTGCTTGTAGCTGGAATAGAAGACCTTAAGCAAAAGAATGAATATCTAGAGAATAAGGTTAAGTGCAATGCAGAAATAGAAGCCATTCTTAGAACCCAAATTGCTGACTTAGAAAAGAAATTACAGGCGTTTAAGAATGCAGCTTTGACTCAGAAGGAGATAATAGATAGTCAAAGATTTAAATCTAAAACTTCAATAGGACTTGACTATTCTAAGCTGAACAGTAAGAAACATAGTGGTACATCTGAGATAAATATGTTTGTCTAAGAAAAGGTTCCATATGTTATTAAGGATACTGTATCTCCGTTATTCACTGAGTCTGTTTCAGAACCTTTGGATGAAGTAAGTATGCTAATCAATGAGGAATTGATTGTTGAAGATAGAAAGAAGGAAGAGGAATCCCCTAATACTCCTAAGGCTCCAGCTAGTAAAGCCAAATCCATAGCTGATCTAGGTAATAAGGTGGATAGTACGGAACCTGACACACTTAAGAAACCAGAACTTATAGTTAACCCTAAGACTGGTGAGAGTGCTTATATTAAGACTAAGAAGAACATGAATGGCAAGGTAGGTGTAAATAAGAAATCTGATTTTGCATCCTCCTCATCTGCATCTAGGAAGTTATGTAATAATTGCAATTCTGGTGCACACCTTACACATGCATGCACTAAAGCTAAAGTAGAATCTGTTACAGCTTTCAGTATGCCTGTCATGCCTAACATGCCTAGTTTTCATGAATCCTGTGGTGTAGTTGGATGTATGCCATGTTCATTTGTTACCATGTTTGAATATTTCAAATCTTTTCATGCAACTTCTAGCACTTGCATTAACACTAAGACATACATGAGTAATGAACACACACATGTCAATACTGTTCCTCCTATTTCTAAGTCTGACAACTCTGTTGAGATTAACACTAAGAAAGAGCCAGTCAAAGTGAAAGCTAAGCCTGTTAAGGTTTCATTTGTTGATTTTGTTTCTACTCCTAAACCTTCAGGACCCAAGAAAACTTGGGTACCAAAGTCTTCTTAATCAATCTGTGTTTGCAGGGTAAGGTAAGAAAGGAAAAGATCATGTGGATTCTGGACAGTGGGTGTTCTAGGCACATGACGGGAGAAAAGTCCCTGCTCACAGGTGTGGTTGAGAAAGCTGGCCCTATAGTTACCTTTGGAGATGACATCAAAGGATTTACTAAGGGATAAGGCAATTTGGAAATTGTCAATGTCATCATTCAAAACATCTCTCTTGTGGAAGGATTGAAGCATAATCTTCTGAGCATAAGTCAGTTTTGTGACAAAGGATACAATGTTGATTTCAGATCAGAAAGATGTTTGATCACTCACAGGAAAGATGAGAAGCTTGCTTTAAGGGAGTGAGGAAAGGTAATTTGTACATAGCTGACTTGAAGTCTACCTGTGTCGCCATTTAATTAAAATGAGAATAAAATTTAGATTTAAAACAAATTTAATTTTGCCCTTCAAATTATTAGATGAGATAAATTGACCACTCTTTAAAACACACTTTTTTTAAAAGATTAACCAAACAAGGCCTTAAATTGAAATTAGGTTAAAATCAAATCAATTAGTTAACAAGCCAAACAAAACCTTAAACACACAAAATAATGTGCAAGTCGATTTCAACAAATAGCCGGTGGAATTTTTTGAGACTGGTCTTAAAATGATCCTTAGGTTATGGGCTTTCAGAATCTATAAAAAATATAAAATTTGGCAGAGTTCTGTTACTGATTTGATCAAAATAAAATTTCTATTCTCCTGTGATTTATGATGTTGTGTGTATATAAATTTTTATAATGCAATGTATGTATATATATTCGTAACACAAATAACAAAGACACACGCACCAAGTGCTGTGTGGCGATATCTCTCTGTGGCGACCACAGAGCACTGTGGTGTCTCTGTGGCGACACAGGAGAGTCACACTTAGAAATAGTCTAAGTACAAACTCTCTGTGGAGACACACTCTGTGGCGACACAGGAGAGTCACACTTAGAAATATTCCAAGTACAAACTCTCTGTGGCGACACAGTGGGATTTTACTTAAAAAAAATTCTAAGTCTTTCTTTCTTGCGACCCAGCTTGAAATTTATTTTAAACACCCCCATTTTTTTAAAATAGTTTCAATGAAAAGAATGTTTAAAAAAAATAATAAATCACAATTATATTTCACTATTTTTACAAATATTATCATTTTATTGATAACACTCTAATTTTTGTGAAAAATAATTATGCTGCAATATTAATATTAATTTCAATGAACCCCTTTAAATATTAATTACTTAAATCCACTGAAATTAAATTAAATTGGTTTATCAATATGAATGTGCTCAAACATATATATATAAATAGTATGCAAGCACATAAATAATTGTATTACGAGAAATAATCAATGGCATGTAAATTCAGATGTCCTTAAGATATTGAAATTAAACAACAAGTGAATTTAACCAGGATAAATTGCAGTTACTGACTTCTAAAATTAATTAGAAATATTTAACATCCCAAGTTCACTAACCAACTTAGAGAAAGTGTTTTCATTAAATGGTTTGGTGAAGATGTCTACAATTTGATCCTCTGTGGGTACAAAGTGTAACTCCACAGTGCCATTTGTGACTTGCTCTCTGATAAAGTGATACCTGATATCAATGTGCTTTATTCTTGAGTGCTGAACTAGATTGTTTGAGATTGCTTTTACACTTGTATTGTCACCAAATATTGGGATCTTTGACACCAACAGACCATAATCCCGGAGTTGGTTCCTCATCCACAAGATTTGAGCACAACAACTCCCAATAGCTATGTATTCATCTTCAGCAGTTGATATGGATAATGAGTGCTGCTTCTTGCTATGCCAGGATACCAATCTTCTTCCAAGAAACTGACAACTTCCGGATGTACTTTTCCAGTCAATCTTACAACCTGCAAAATCTGAATCTGTATAGCCAACTAGGTCAAAACCTGTACCTTTAGGGTACCAAATTCCAAGATTTGGAGTTCCCTTAAGGTACCTAAATATTCTTTTAACAGCTATAAGATGAGATTCTTTTGGTTCAGCTTGAAATCTAGCACATAAGCATGTTGCAAACATAATATCTGGTCTACTTGCTGTGAGATAAAGTAATGAGCCTATCATACCTCTGTAGCTTGTTATGTCAACTTTCTTACCAGTTTTGTCCTGATCAAGCTTGAAGGCTGTTGGCATGGGAGTCTTTGCTGGAGTTGAATCTTCCAGATTATACTTCTTGAGAAGTTTTCTGATATACTTGGATTGATAAATGAATATTCCATCTTTCCTTTGACTCACTTGTAAACCAAGAAAGTAGTTCAACTCTCCCATCATACTCATCTCGTACTTACTCTGCATTAGCTTAGAAAATCTTTTGCAAAGATCATCATTAGTAGAACCAAATATAATATCGTCAACATATACTTGAACTAATATCATATCAGATTTATGCATTTTATGAAACAGAGTTTATCTATGACACCTCTAGTAAAACTATTTTCAAGTAAAAACTCAGAGAGAGTGTTATACCATGTCCTTGGAGCTTGCTTAAGACCATAAAGAGTTTTGAATAGAGAGTATACAAAATCAGCCGGATTTGGATCTTCAAAACCTGGTGGTTGTTGAACATACACTTCTTCTTCTAGCTCCCCATTCAGGAATGCACTCTTCACGTCCATTTGATAAACTTTGAATTCTGAATGTGCTGCGAATTCCAGAAACATCCTGGATTGCCTCAAGTCTAGCCACTGGTGCATAGGTATCATCATAATCTATATCCTCTTATTGAGAGTAATCTTTAGCTACCAGTCTGGATTTATTTCTCGTTACAATGCCATCTTCATCTAGCTTGTTCCTGAATACCCATTTAGTGCCTATCACTGACTTGTCCTTTGGTCGGGGTACCAGCTTCCATACCTTCTGCCTCTGAAATTAATTGAGTTCTTCTTGCATGGCAATAACCCAATCTGGATCTTCCAGTGCCTCATCCACTTTCTTAGGTTCCATTTCTGAAAGAAACCCTGAAAAGCTACATTCATTCTGAGTGGTATGTCTAGTTCTCACTCCTGTGTCAGGATCACCAATGATCTATTCAAAGGGATGGTCTCTATTCCAAACTCTTTGACGAGGAAGATATGATCTTGATGTTTCCCCTTGTTTAGTCTGATGTTGAGTGTGAACTGTAGATCCTCTTCCAGCTCCCCCTGAGTTGCTGTCACCATGACTGGATGATTCTAATCTGTTTGTAGTGGTTCTTGATGGGGTTCCTGAATGATTATCATGATCAATGTTTCCACCATTAATACCACTTGATCCTGAATCAGCATTGTCATGTACTACAAGCACTGTTCTATCAATCTCAGGTTCTATTATATCCAAAGGTTCATCTGATAGATTTTGAAATTCCAGAGATTCAGAATCCTTTTCTCTCTGCAGGCTTGCCAATTTGGTGTCCTCGAATGTTACATTAAGGCTTTCATTTACCTTCTGATTAGCAATCATATAAACCCTGTAAGCTTTAGATTCCAGAGAATAGCCAAGAAATATGCCTTCTTCTGCTTTAGCATCAAACTTTCCTAGATGTTCATTTCCTTCCTTCCGCACAAAGCATTTAGCACCAAACACATGAAAGTATTTCAGTGTTGGTTTCTTGTCAGCCATTATCTCATAAGGAGTCTTGTCATGATCTTTATTAATCAGGGTACGATTTTGAGTATAACATGTTGTGTTGACAGCTTCAGCCCAGAAGTAGGTAGGAAGTCTTGATTCACTTAGCATAGTCCTTGCTGCTTCAACCAAGGTACGATTCTTCCTTTCTACCACCCCCTTTTATTGTGGAGTCCTTGGAGCTGAATAATATCTCGAAATACCTTTCTCCGTACAAAATTCATTTAGAAATGCATTCTTGAATTCTGTCCCATTATCTGATCTGAACTTTCTAACAAGTACTTTCGCTTCTAACTCATTCTTCTTTATATGATCCACTATCAACTGAGGTGCTTCATCTTTGGATTGTATAAACAACACCCATGTGTACTTGGAAAATCATCGACCATCACTAAAGCATATCTTTTCCTTGATAGTGATAATACGTTCACTTGACCAAATAAATCCATATGAATCAACTAAAGAGGTTTAGTTATACTTGTCATTTCCTTGCTTCTGTGTGATGCTTTCATTGATTTCCCTTTTTCACATGCTTCACAGAGTCCTTCTTGACATAATTCCATATATGGTAGTCCTCTCACTAGTTCTCTCTTGGTCAGAGAGTTTATTGTCTTGAAGTTCAAGTGCGAGAGTTTCTTGTGCCATACCCAACTTAGTTCTGATGAAGCTTTGCTGTAGAAACATCTATTTACTCCATCACAGGTAGGCTTCAAGTCAGCTACGTACAGATTACCTTTCCTTACCCCCTGTAAAGAAAGCTTCTCATCTATCCTGTGAGAGATCAAACATCTTTCTGTTCTAAAATCAACATTGTATCCCCTGTCATAAAACTGACTCATGCTCAGAAAATTATGTTTTAATCCTTCCACAAGAGAGATGTTTTCAATGATGAGATTGCCAATTTTCAAATTGCCATATCCCTTAGTAAATCCTTTGCTGTCATCTCCAAAGCATGGATGATCCACATGATCCCTTAGTTTTTCATCTCCAAAGCTAAGCCTGTCATGTGCCTAGAACACCCACTGTCCAGAATCCACATGATCTTTTCTTTTCTTACCTTACCCTGTAAACATAGATTGATTAAGAAGACTTTGGTACCCAAGCTTTCTTGGGTCCTGAAGGTTTAGGAGTAGAAACAGAATCAATAATTGAAACCTTAACAGGCTTAGCTTTCACTTTGACTGGCTCCTTCTCAGTGTTAGTCTCAAAAGAGTTGTCAGACTTAGAAATAGGAGTAACAGTCTTGTTTTGTGTGTGCTTATTACTCATGCTTGTCTTAGTGTTGATGCAAGTGCTAGCAGTTGCATGAAAATCTTTAAAGTATTCAGACATGGTAAGAAATGCACATGGCATACATCCAACTATACCACAAGATTCATGAAAACTAGGCATGTTAGGCATGGCAGGCATATTGGAAGTTGCAATAGATTCTACTTTATCTTTAGTGCATGCATGTGTAAGGTGTGTAGCAGAATTGCAATTATTACAAAGCTTCCTAGATACAGATGAGGAAGATGCAAAATCAGATTTCTTATTAACACCTACCTTTCCATTCTTGTTCTTTTTAGTCTTAACCTTAGCACTCTCACCAGCCTTAGGGTTGACTATTGGTTCTGGTTTCTTAAGTGTATCAGGTTCCTTTCTATCCACCTTAGCACCTAGGTCAGTTATGGGTTTGGCTTTACTAACTGGAGCCTTAGGAGTCTTAGGGGATTCCTCTACCTTCTCTCTATCTTCAGCAATCAATTCCTCATTGATTAGCAAACTTACTTCATCCAAAGGTTCTGAAATAGACTCATTTGATAACGGAGATACAGTATCCTTAATAACATATGAAACCTTTTCTGAGACAAACATGTTTATCTCAGATATAGCACTATGTTTCTTACTATTCATCTTAGAATAGTCAAGTCCTATTGTAGTCTTAGATTTAAATCTTTGACTATCTATTATCTCCTTCTGAGTCAAAGCTGCATTCTTAAACGCCTGTAACTTCTTCTCTAGGTCAACAATTTGGGTTCTAAGAATGGCTTCTATGTCTGCATTACACTTAACCTTATTTTCTAGATATTCATTCTTTTTCTTAAGGTCTTCTAGTCCAACTACTAGCAATTCTAGTTCTTCATTTCTAGAGGTTAAACTCTCAGATTTAAGAACTAACTTATCATTTTCCATTTTATATGCAAGCATGCTAGTATGAACATTATACAATTCTAAAGTAAGTTCATGCACAGTAGATTTGTGTTCAGATACAGACATATCTATAGTGGTAAGTTCAGGAACCTGAGATGATTGCGGTGATTCCTCTGCAGAGTCTGCCATAAGAGCCAGATTTACATACTCTTCCTCTTCATCCGAATCAGTATCATCCTAGATTTTTCCTTCAGCAATGTACGCTCTTCCCTTTTCCTTTACCACTTAAGCATTCAGCTTCTGTTTCAGCATCTCATTCTTTCTTTTCAGATCTTCATAAGTTTCCTTCTTTTCATAAGAATTATTTGATTTAATTGCCTTGGGCTTTCTGCAATCAGATGCAAAGTACCCTAACTCATTGCAGTTGTAGCATCTGGTTTTTCTCTTATCTATCCAACTTGACTTGTAGCCTCCTCTGGAGCTTGACCCTGGCGAGTAGCTTCCTTTCTGAAATCTCCCTGATGAACCCCTTGGCTTGTAGTTGGGCTTTCTTCTGAATCAAACATGACTAAATTTTGCAGCCATGTATGCCATAGATTTGTCCTCCAACTGTTCAAGTTCCTCTTGAGTATAAAACTCACTTTCATCTTCTGGCTCATCATGAGCAATTTCAGCTACGACAATTTCTTTAATTGTTGAGGAGGGTGCAACCTTATTTTCTTGAGATTCAGGTTCACGAACTACAAGTGCAGTGGTTTTTGCAAGTGGCGTACTCTTACTATCAATAGAACCAGGTCCATAGATTATAACTCTCTGCTCTTGCTCCAGTTCTTGTGTTCTTAGCTTACCATAGATCACATCCAGGGACAGTAATAAAATCTGCTCATTCCCTGATTGATGTGTTCTTTTGTTCCAGGTGAACTGGGAGCGTCAACATAAACTTTCTGTTAGACTCTCGTATAGGGTAAACTTTCCCTTACATCTTTAATTCACTTAACAGTCTTGTATATCTCTCAAAGAGTGAAGACAGTGCTTCTCCGGGTTGAAGTTTGAATGCCTCATACTGAGTCGTCAGAATATCCATCCTGTTTTCTTTGACTTCTTCTGTTCCTTCCATCAAAAGCTCAATGGTATCCCACATATCTTTTGCACTGTTACATCCTAGAAGTTGATGACTCATATCATTATCGGTCGATTCCATAATTATGAGTTGAAGGCTTGTGTCCAGATTTATCAACTCCATATCGGTTTCCGTATATTTAGATGGATCCCTGAGAGTGGATGAGGAAGGAATTCTCACACCAGTTGTGGTTGTGGATTCAGCAACTACTTCCATCGGAACATAAGGTCCATTCGGTAATATCCCAATGTAAAGTGGATTCGAAGCTTTCATAAACAACATCATCTTTTTCTTCCATAGGTTATAATTATCTCTATAGAATGGGGGAACCTTTATACTTCCAATTCTTTGGTTGTTCATCATCTTGGGGGAATTAAATTATTTAAAGTTCAAAAATTTCAAGAAATGAGATTTTTTGAAAATTAAATAATTCAAGAAATTTTTCAAGAACTTGTTTCTTTCTCCGGATCTTGATTTGTATGTCAATCAACAAGCTCTGATACCAATTATTAGTCCCAAAGTATCGTAGAAGGGGGGGTTGAATACGATACCTACAATCTTTTTCGATTCTTTTCAAGTTCTTCATTAAAAGTACAGAATAAAAAACAACATAGAATAATTCGAGGAATATATTGTTTTATTATTATAAACCTTGAGGTTGCTACAATCTAATCAATGTATTGATTAGCTACAATAAATTCAGCAGCATAACAGTATATTTACAAAGATAATAAATGTGAAGCTTTAATGGAGCTCTCGTAAACTTTCTGTGTTTGCTGAAGAAGATAACTAACTGAATGAAAATACATTCAATTTGCTTCTATAGTCTTTTAAAATTCAATGGACAGGTGGCCAATTCTTGTCCACTCATTTCATTAAATTTGTTGTACTTCAAAACATTGAACAACACATCTATGGCGACAGCTCTGTGGCGATAGCATCCCCTGTGCCTTCTCTGTGGCGACAGCTCTGTGGTGACAAAGTTGTCTTGTGCATATCCCTGTGGTCACAGCTCTGTGGCGACAGCTCTATGACGACAGTTGTCTTGTGCATAACTCTAATAACAGCTCTGTGGCGACAAGTACTCCTGTGGCGACTAGATATATAGAGCTTTCATGATTTAGAGTATTTTAACTCTTTGTCAAACCATTCTTCAATATATCAATCATTTTTCCTCTGTAATTAAATCAAAATACTTTCTTGAATACTAAAGTTTGGTGCACTGGTCTGGTTCACAAACAGGTAGCATTGAGAGGATCCTAATTCAATTTGTCTTATGTTTCTGAGTTGATACAGACTGATGTTTATCCATTGCTTCTCTCACTGAACCCTTGATCTGTAACACTTGAAATCAATAAATGTAACCGATGCTTAAAGTCCCCTGATGTCTTATTCTTCATGGCTTCTTGAACATGACAATAAGCTTCTTCCCATGATCTGTTGGATGACTTAATAAGTCAATCACATCATTTCGTTCTTTGTGTTTATCCTGTCTTCATCTGTAGGGTTCCTGTGCTTTACAGTTTAATATTGTTTATCTGTTTCTGTTTTCATGTTGAGTTATAAATCCTCGATTACATATTACATTACATTATGCTTTACAACTTTGTTTCATAAAATGTATAAATCTGATATGATATTAGTTCAAGTATATGTTGACGACATTATATTTGGTTCTACTAATGATGATCTTTGCAAGAGATTCTCTAAGCTAATGAAGAGTAAGTACAAAATGAGCATGATGGGAGAGTTGAACTACTTTCTTGGATTACAAGTAAGTCAAAGAAAAAATGGTATATTCATTTGTCAATCCAAGTATATCAGAGAACTTCTCAAGAAGTATAATCTGGAAGATTCAACTCCAGCAAAGACTCCCATGCCAACAACCTCTAAGCTTGATCAGGACAAAACTGGTAAGAAAGTTGACATCATAAGCTACAGAGGTATGATAGGCTCTTTACTTCATCTCACAACAAGTAGGCCAGATATTATGTTTGCAACATGCTTATGTGCTAGATTTCAAGATGAACCAAAAGAGTCTCATCTTATAACTGTTAAAAGAATATTTAGGTATCATAAGGGAACTCGAAATCTTGGTATTCGGTACCCTGAAGGTACAGGTTTTGACCTAATTGGCTATACAGATTCAGATTTTGCAGGTTATAAGATTGACCGGAAAAGTACATCAGGAAGCTGTCAGTTTCTTGGGAGAAGATTGGTATCCTGCCATGGCAAGAAGCAGCACTCAATATCCACATCAACTGTTGAAGTTAAATACATAGCTGCTGGAAGCTGTTGTGCCCAAATCTCGTGGATGAGGAACCAACTCCGGGATTATGGTCTGTTGGTATCGAAGATTCTAATACTCTATGACAATATAAGTGTAATAGCAATCTCAAACAACCCAGTTCATCACTCAAGAACAAAGCACATTGATATCAGGTATCACTTTATCAGAGAGCATGTCACAAATGGCACTGTGGAGTTACATTTTGTACCCACAGAGGATCAAATTGCAGACATCTTCACAAAACCACTTGATGAAAATACTTTCTCTAAGTTGGTTACTGAACTTGGGATGTTAAATCTTTCTAATTAATATATTAGAAGTCAGAAACTGTAATTTGTATTGGTTGAATTCACTTGTTATTAAATTTCAATATTTCAAGGACATCTGAATTTACATGCCAGTAATTATTTCTCGTAATTCAATCATTTATGTGCTTACATCCAATAATATATATATGTTTTAGCTCATTCATATTGATAAAGCTATGAAATTTAATTTCAATGGACTTTAAATAATTAATATTTAAAGCGGTCCATTGAAATTAATTTTAATTTGCAGCATAATCATTTTTCACAAAAATATGGTATTATCATTGTAATGATAATAATTGTATAAGTGGTGAAAAATAATTATGATTTATTAATTTTAACATCTTTTAAATTTACAAATATTTAAAAGAATATGTTAAATTTGTAATAATATCAGCACAAAATTTATTTCCTCGAAAATAAAATGAATTCTGTGACAAATCTGAAATGAAA
The DNA here is from genome assembly GCF_009905375.1 of Apium graveolens. Taxonomy (NCBI): domain Eukaryota; kingdom Viridiplantae; phylum Streptophyta; class Magnoliopsida; order Apiales; family Apiaceae; genus Apium; species Apium graveolens. The sequence goes on from NC_133653.1 coordinate 172,300,229, forward strand.
GAGTGTTATGGTCGCCACAGAGGGTTTTGACTTAGAAAATTCTAAGTGACTCTCCTGTGGTCTCCACATACAGTTTTGACTTGAAAATTCAAAGTAACTCTCCTGTGGTCACCACAGAGAGCTTGGACTTAGAAAACTCTAAGTGTCTCTCCTGTGGTCGCCACAGAGAGTTTTGACTTAGAAAATTCTAAGTGACTCTCCTGTGGTCGCCACAGAGGGTCTTCGTAAATTCTGTGTCTCTCCCGTGGTCGCCATATGAGTATACTCTATTCCCTGGTCACCACAGGATAACCCTAACACACTGGTCGCCACACACCACTTAATCACTTAAGATATCTGGAATTGAATATGTAATCCGGAATGTATTTAATATCTTTATCTGTTTTGAGATTGTACTTTTTCTTATTATCAGTTGAGTTATCCTTAGGGATTTGCTTGTCGAACTCTAACAATCAAATAAGGGAGATCGTAAAGCATAATGTAATGTAACATGTAATCGAGGAATTATAACTCAACATGAAAACATAAACAGATAAAAAATATTAAACTGTGAAGCACAAGAACCCTACAGATGAAGACAGGATAAACACCAAGAACCAAAAGATGCAATTGACTCTTTAAGTCCTCAAATAGATCATGGGAAGAAGGTCATTTTCATATTCAAGCAGCCATGAAGAATAAGACATCAAGGGACTTTAAGCATCAGTTACATGAATTGATTTCAAGTGTTATAGATCAAGGGTTCAGTGGAAGAAGCAATAGATAATTACCAATCTGTATCAGCTAAGACACACAAGACAAATTGAATTAGGTTCTCTCAATACTAGTTGTTTGTGAATCAGACCAGTGCACCAAACATCAGTATTCAAGAAGGAATTTTGATTCAGTTACATAAGAAAACGTTGATACAGTGAAGGATGGCAAAACAGAAGCAAAAACATTCTAAGGCAGAATACTCTTCATTCTGGTCGCCATAGAAGTGTAAGTACTACTACAAGTAATCTCTATGGTCGCCACAGAGCAGTCACCATAGAGAATTACTTTAAGGCATCAACTGGCCGCCATAAAGAATTACTCCAAGGCAACAACTGGTCGCCATAGAGAATTACTCTAAAGCACCATAGTGGTCACCATAGAGAATCACTCTAAGGAACCAGTGGTCTCCATAGAGTTCAATCAGTCGCCATAGAGCTTAACCAGTCGCTATAGAGCAACACAAGCTACTGGGCGCCATAGAAGAGTAAACAGAGAATGTTCAAGTCGCCATAGAACTGTTGTGATATTCAGTGAATCAAATGCAACAAATACAAAGGTTTGTGTGGACACAGTAATGCCACCTGTCCAATGAATTTGAAAGACTACATTAGCAGATAAATGAATTGAATTCATTTATGTCATCTTCTTCAACAATACAGTTTAGTTTACGAGAGCTCCATTAAAGCCCCTCATTTATTAAGCTTGTAAACATATTATTATGCTGCTGAATTTATTGTAGCTAATCAATTTATTGATTAGATTGTAACAACCTCAAAGATTATATTAATAAAATAATATATTCCTCGAATTGTTTGTATCTAATTTGAATCCGTACTTTTAACGGAGAACTTGTAAACGAATCGAAAAGATTGTAGGTATCGTATTCAACCCCCCTCCAACGATACTTTGGGTCTAACAACAAGGCTTGGAGATCCATTAGCTCCTCCATCATCAAATACTCCAATCCTCCAGATAGCAAGTGTAACGCCCCCAAATCCGGGGTCAGAGGATTTGGTCGTCACGAAGAAACCTCAATCCAAAACAACCTGTTTAATCGTTAAATAAATGCCAGCGGAAGATAATTAACATAAATGACCCCAACTAATCCAAGATCTTTTAAGGTTACAGTTCTAGAAACAAGAATTCCAAATTCCACAAATAAATTTTTCACTTTCTCTTAAAACTCTTTTAATAATTCTCAACCTTACAACTTAACCCGCTAGTATAACTTCAAAAAGAAGTATACTAGGCCCAAATACAATACACAATTATAATATAATATAATATAAACAACTTTACATAATAAAACTTACACTAGTCCGCAAACCCTGGACCAACCACCTTCGAAAAGCTTCCTCTTGCTTCCTCGAATTACGCAGCTAAACAGCGCAAACTAATCCTCACTGGAGGTTAAATTTAAAAATAGGCAAGTATGAGCGGAAGAAATGCTCAGCAAGTTCATTATAGTAAATATAGGGTCGTTTGATATAAAACCGACATCTACCTTAGAGCAGAACATTTAAAATCATAATTGCTGAACCAGAAAACTCTTCTTAATATTTTCAAGCGAAAGGCTTCAGCAATACTTTGAATCTTGATAAGAATCAAACTCGTAAAACAGTGGTTACAGAAATATCGTAAACAATGCTAACATGAAACAATGATTATAGAGTGGATCATAAACCCAGTCAAAACCGAACTCTTCAAATTAATACTTACTTTGCTATCATATCAAATTAGATATCAATACGAACTCTGATGCTCACAACACCCATACTAAAGTCAACATCAGTCATCTATACTAATACCACCTTTGATATTTAACAACAAACTAAGTATTCTCAAAATCAGAAACTGAATCAAAGCCACAATTCACTTTTAATCCAAAACAGAATCAATACTTTTAATCCAAAACAGAATCAGTTGATAAATCATTATTTTATGATTATCAGAAATGATATGATAATTTAGATTAGGATCATTCTCCGACGGAAGTACTATCACATGCTGATCAGCCCGTGTGATAGCACAAGGTCATGATTCTTAGAAACATGACCCCAAAAACACGAGTACTCAAATAAAAAGGCATAACTAGCCTGTGGCAAAATGGTGTCATAATATTCATATGGCACTTAGAAATAGCCCTCCGCTGGACCGTCCGTCCCGGTCACTTACGCAATTATGATCCAATCTTAAAACCTTTTATTCAAATGGGGTCATGATACTCGACACCCGAAATAATTTTATTTCCCCCAATTCTTGGGTAGGAATATTCGCAACCAAATCACTTTTCTCAAAATCCAAAACATTTATAAATCCGATAATTGGATAAGTAAAATCACTTGACCATTCTTAACATAGAACAACAGACGAGTATTTGCATAACAGAATTATTTAATTCAGCGATATGTAAAACATTTATCAATTCTAAACTGAGAATGGGGAACGCAATACTTGCATCAAAAGATTTAAAATAAATATCACTTGAACAATAAGTGATGATAGGGATACTTGCATAATATGATTTGAAATAAACGTCACTTGAACGATAAGTGAGGCCAGGGATACTTGCCTTTGAGATTTAGCAGTTAGTCACACTCGCAAACAGGCATCTATTCTGACATTCTGTCTCAAAGCATCACCATCTTTCTTCTACTAATTCTTTGGTCTGCTGCTCATGCAGTGCTGCAACCTAATATTCCACACTGTTCAACTCTAGTCCTCATCCATGCCCTCTGGTTCTGATCATCTTGAAAGACTCGCATCATGATTTCTGGGCAGAAACTGATGATTGATTCAGAAAGAAGATTTCGAGAGCTTCGTTTTGATATGTTGCACGCCCGAATCGGAGTTCGATAACGCCTTCGTTCGTGTGTTTGATTCTCGGGAACGTATCGGTTTCTCAGGTTTTTCTCTGTATTTACGGTGTTTTAACTGGTTGCAAATGAATAAACGGAATAAAAGAAATAAGAAATAGGCTATTTATATTTTTGAAATATTGGATCGTTCTGGATCGTTTTGGATCGTTAAATTAGTTGCTTAGCCGCTAAGTAACTACAAAAATGATACAATTCAATACCAGAATTGGATAATTATCAAAACCGAGCTTTTTATAAAACACTATATACGAAAATAACGTAAAAATATCCCGTCTCTCGAGAATACGGGTTTTATTGATTACCGAAATAACTATCGTATAGAAAATCTTGCGACGGGCCGCGCACGGATCAAACCGTAATCCGGATTGAAAAAGTCAAAACACGGAAAATGTCCGGAATTATCAGATTTGGTTAGGAAGGAGTTTTCGGAAGAGTTTCGGGTTGTAAAAATGCAAAAACGGTTGAAGTCGGATGATTCCCGACTTTATAAAATAATTTTGGTAATTATTCAGAAAATAATTAATAATACATAAATCATTATAAAATCATCTAACCGTCCAAAAATTACCAGAAAATATCACAATTATCTATATTTTATTCTGGACATATAAAATTCAAATATTCAAATAATGTCACCTATAAACACCCAAACATCAGTTCCAATTATCAGCTAATTCACCAAAATTCACATAAAAATCACATAAACAAATCCAAATAATTATAATAATAATATTTGAAAATATGGGATATTACAATCTACCCCCCTTATAAGGATTCCGTCCTCGGAATCTGCAGAAGAAAGCACTAAAGGTTTTCTAACCAACTTTCCATTCTTGCATACTTAACTTTTCTCAAAATTTTCATTAATACTGCAATTCCTTATACCACACGGTTATCATGAAAGCTTCACTTTGTATCTTGTTCCATCCACATCTTTTGACCAATTTCTCAATAGAATCGCTTTTACTGATCGCGAGAAAGAAGAATAGAGAAAAAGATAGAGGGAAGAAAAGAAAAAGAAAGATAGAGAAATAAAGGAACAGATTGACTTCGCTATACACCCCTGATATTTTAATCATATTGCAATCCACTGTTGCTCTTGATAATCCCATCACATAACCCTGCTTTGACTTGACCTGGATAACTCAACTTAACTTGATTGGCATACCTTCGAATGTTTGGAATGATAAAATCATGAAATTTCAAAAAGAAAAGAATTTTGATACCATAACAGAACCAAAATCTGAATTTAAGAAAGATATTGTTGAAATAAAAGAATAACTGAGATATCAATATGACCAAACGAACTTGGTATTGCGTGTCCAAATTAAGACACTACTAAAGGTTGTTAACCTTCATGTATTCACAACACACACAAGTGATGGCGTCCCATCCAACTCCTATCACACTGACAGGTATACCTTGTGTCCCCTATAGTTAGGGTTGTTCATCTCAGTCAGAATAAATAATATCAAAGGAATCCAAAATCAAATGAATAAAACTGAAAAGATTTCAAAGATGATATTTATGAAAGAAATGAAATCAAGAAAACAAGATTCTGGCACAAAATGATTAAACGAGTGTTAGGGAATATATCCTCTAACAGATACCTCTTTTGAGAGAGGTCAAAAGAAATTATAGAAAGAGAAGGTATTGCCAAAGTCTTAATATTTATCTTCAATTTGAACTCTCCAGTTGAATCGTCACCCACTTCTAGACACTTCTCCACGTTCCAAGGATATCGATAATCTTTATCATCGTCGAATTGTAGTAGCCTCGGAAAATTCCACCATAGAAGTTTGCAGCTTCCCGGAGTTCCATCCAGCTCAACACAACCATCTCAAACGAATGCGCCTATCTTAACTTATTCGTTGGTACTATATCCAATAGTCCAACAGGAACTCGATATGAGCTCAAGCGTCCTCACATAACTATACACACTCCTACACACTCTCGTTTCTAGTTTACTATAACCTCAGCTCTGATACCAACCCGTAACGCCCCCAAATCCGGGGTCAGAGGATTTGGTCGTCACGAAGAAACCTCAATCCAAAACAACCTGTTTAATCGTTAAATAAATGCCAGCGGAAGATAATTAACATAAATGACCCCAACTAATCCAAGATCTTTTAAGGTTACAGTTCTAGAAACAAGAATTCCAAATTCCACAAATAAATTTTTCACTTTCTCTTAAAACTCTTTTAATAATTCTCAACCTTACAACTTAACCCGCTAGTATAACTTCGAAAACAAGTATACTAGGCCCAAATACAATACACAATTATAATATAATATAATATAAACAACTTTACATAATAAAACTTACACTAGTCCGCAAACCCTGGACCAACCACCTTCGAAAAGCTTCCTCTTGCTTCCTCGAATTACGCAGCTAAATAGCGCAAACTAATCCTCACTGGAGGTTAAATTTAAAAACAGGCAAGTATGAGCGGAAGAAATGCTCAGCAAGTTCATTATAGTAAATATAAGGTCGTTTGATATAAAACCGACATCTACATTAGAGCAGAACATTTAAAATCATAATTGCTGAACCAGAAAACTCTTCTTAATATTTTCAAGCGAAAGGCTTCAGCAATACTTTGAATCTTGATAAGAATCAAACTCGTAAAACAGTGGTTACGGAAATATCGTAAACAATGCTAACATGAAACAATGATTATAGAGTGGATCATAAACCCAGTCAAAACCGAACTCTTCAAATTAATACTTACTTTGCTATCATATCAAATTAGATATCAATACGAACTCTGATGCTCACAACACCCATACTAAAGTCAACATCAGTCATCTATACTAATACCACCTTTGATATTTAACAACAAACTAAGTATTCTCAAAATCAGAAACTGAATCAAAGCCACAATTCACTTTTAATCCAAAACAGAATCAATACTTTTAATCCAAAACAGAATCAGTTGATAAATCATTATTTTATGATTATCAGAAATGATATGATAATTTAGATTAGGATCATTCTCCGACGGAAGTACTATCACATGCTGATCAGCCCGTGTGATAGCACAAGGTCATGATTCTTAGAAACGTGACCCCAAAAACACGAGTACTCAAATAAAAAGGCATAACTAGCCTGTGGCAAAATGGTGTCATAATATTCATATGGCACTTAGAAATAGCCCTCCGCTGGACCGTCCGTCCCGGTCACTTACGCAATTATGATCCAATCTTAAAACCTTTTATTGAAATGGGGTCATGATACTCGACACCCGAAATAATTTTATTTCTCCCAATTCTTGGGTAGGAATATTCGCAACCAAATCACTTTTCTCAAAATCCAAAACATTTATAAATCCGATAATTGGATAAGTAAAATCACTTGACCATTCTTAACATAGAACAGCAGACGAGTATTTGCATAACAGAATTATTTAATTCAGCGATATGTAAAACATTTATCGATTCTAAACTGAGAATGGGGAACGCAATACTTGCATCAAAAGATTTAAAATAAATATCACTTGAACAATAAGTGATGATAGGGATACTTGCATAATATGATTTGAAATAAACGTCACTTGAACGATAAGTGAAGTCAGGGATACTTGCCTTTGAGATTTAGCAGTTAGTCACACTCGTAAACACGCATCTATTCTGACATTCTGTCTCAAAGCATCACCATCTTTCTTCTACTAATTCTTTGGTCTGCTGCTCATGCAGTGCTGCAACCTAATATTCCACACTGTTCAACTCTAGTCCTCATCCATGCCCTCTGGTTCTGATCATCTTGAAAGACTCGCATCATGATTTCTGGGCAGAAACTGATGATTGATTCAGAAAGAAGATTTCGAGAGCTTCGTTTTGATATGTTGCACGCCCGAATCGGAGTTCGATAACGCCTTCGTTCGTGTGTTTGATTCTCGGGAACGTATCGGTTTCTCAGGTTTTTCTCTGTATTTACGGTGTTTTAACTGGTTGCAAATGAATAAACGGAATAAAAGAAATAAGAAATAGGCTATTTATATTTATGAAATATTGGATCGTTCTGGATCGTTTTGGATCGTTAAATTAGTTGCTTAGCCGCTAAGTAACTACAAAAATGATACAATTCAATACCAGAATTGGATAATTATCAAAACCGAGCTTTTTATAAAACACTATATAAGAAAATAACGTAAAAATATCCCATCTCTCGAGAATACGGGTTTTATTGATTACCGAAATAACTATCGTATCGAAAATCTTGCGACGGGCCGCGCACGGGTCAAACCGTAATCCGGATTGAAAAAGTCAAAACATGGAAAATGTCCAGAATTATCAGATTTGGTTAGGAAGGAGTTTTCGGAAGAGTTTCGGGTTGTAAAAATGCAAAAACGGTTGAAGTCGGATGATTCCCGACTTTATAAAATAATTTTGGTAATTATTCAGAAAATAATTAATAATACATAAATCATTATAAAATCATCTAACCGTCCAAAAATTACCAGAAAATATCACAATTATCTATATTTTATTCTGGACATATAAAATTCAAATATTCAAATAATGTCACCTATAAATACCCAAACATCAGTTCCAATTATCAGCTAATTCACCAAAATTCACATAAAAATCATATAAACAAATCCAAATAATTATAATAATAATATTTGAAAATATGGGATATTACAGCAAGCACCTGGTCAATAAAGATTGTAGTGGAGCTGTGAGAGCAAACCCAATCTCACTGGATCTAAGAAAGTCTTAAAAAATGTGAAAATCAACTTTCACGCCGTTGTTAGTCAGGATAGCTGAATGGTTGTTAGTCACAAACTTTGCACCACCATAATCAAATGGTTTAGAAGCAGGAGATAAAGTCATGGTTAAATTTTCAAGAAAGATTTACGAACAGTATTTAGGGTTTCAGAGTTTACGATTTTGAGAAGGGTAAAGTAGCGGAGAGAAGATAGTGAAGATAAGTAAAGTATTATTTAAAATAAAAAATTGATATTATACAACACTTTTCTCCACTAATTTAGTCATATTCAGTTTAATAGGACACGTGGCAATATACGATTGACTTTAAAAGTAGTCATGTAAACGCGTGTTACTGCATGCACAGTTCTCGAGAATAAAGTTATGCATTAAACGAACGTGTTCCAAGTCCTTACTCAACGAGTAAACATCCGTAACCATGAAAAATTTCTCATATGTGGCGAACTTCAACCTTGTAATTACAATACTGACTTAAACAATATCTTCAAAAAAAATAGTCAATCAAAGTTTGACCATTATCATCATGTAATCACAACCATCAGGACTTATCAGTCAAAACTGGGTTGACCAATATCAGAATGTATCAACTACTGATAGAACCTATTAGTCAAAGAAAGTTTAACTGATAACAGAGCATGTAAGCATATTCAGTAGTTCAACATACAGTTTTCACATAAGATCATTTAACATAATTTGCATGTTATTATGGAATCAACATTTAGCATAATAATCAGTATCTAACAAGTAATGACATATAATAAGATACCATGATTCAAAAATATCAGCAGACTTAATTATTAGAGTTTGAGAATTGTCCTGATATTGTTCCAAATTTATTCATCAATCTTGTGAATGTAGCTTCACAGAGAGGCTTGGTGAATATATCTGCTACTTGTTGATCAGTTGAAACAAAGACCAATTCCACTATACCAGCTTCCACATGTTACCTTATGAAATGGTACCTGATGTTGATTTGTTTAGTCATTGAATGCTGCACTGGATTTCCTGTCATTGCAATAGCACTTTGATTATCACAATATATAGGAATAGAAGAATAGTCTAACCCATAATCCCGCAGCTGATTCCTCATTCATAGAATCTGAGCACAACAGCTTCCTGCAGCAATGTATTCTGCTTCTGCAGTTGATGTGGAAATTGACTTTTGTTTCTTGCTATACCAAGAAACCAATCTGCCACCAAGGAATTGGCAGCTTCCAGAAGTGCTTTTCCTGTCTATTTTGCATCCTGCAAAATCTGCATCTGAGTAACCAATTAGCTTAAAATCTGATTCCCTAGGATACCACAATCCTAGATCAGTTGTACCCTTAAGGTACTTGAAAATTCTTTTCACAGCTAATAAGTGAGGTTCTCTTGGATCAGCCTGAAATCTTACACAAAGACAGGTAGCATACATGATATCAGGTCTACTTGCAGTTAGATAGAGTAATAAGCCAATCATACCTCTGTAGTTAGTAATATCTACTGATTTATCAGTATTCTTATCTAACTTGGTTGCGGTGGCCATGGGAGTGGATGCAGTTGAACAATCTTGCATTCCAAATTTCTTCAGTAAATTTCTGGTATACTTGGATTGACAGATAAAAGTGCCTAGGATCTGCAAAATCAGCATCTGAATATCCAATTAGCTTAAAGTCTGAATCTCTAGGATACTATAATCCCAGATTCATGGTGCCTTTGAGATACTTAAAAATTCTTTTCACAGCTAATAGATGAGGTTCTCTAGGAACAGCTTGGAACCTTACACAGAGACAGGTAGTATACATGATATCAGGTCTACTAGCAGTCAGATATAGGAGTGAGCCAATCATACCTCTGTAGTTAGTTATATCCACTGAAGAACTAGTATTTAAATCTAACTTGGTTACAGTGGCCATGGGAGTTGACGCAGTTGAGCAGTCTTACATTCCAAATCTTTTGAGTAAATTCCTGGTATATTTGGATTGATTTATGAAGATCCAATTAGCTTAAAGTCTGAATCTCTAGGATACCATAATCCCAGATTCATGGTGCCTTTGAGATACTTAAAAATTCTTTTCACAGCTAATAGATGAGGTTCTCTAGGAACAACTTGGAACCTTACACAGAGACAGGTAGTATACATGATATCAGGTCTACTAGCAGTCAGATATAGGAGTGAGCCAATCATACCTCTGTAGTTAGTTATATCCACTGAAGAACTAGTATTTAAATCTAACTTGGTTACAGTGGCCATGGGAGTTGACGCAGTTGAGCAGTCTTACATTCCAAATCTTTTGAGTAAATTCCTGGTATATTTGGATTGATTTATGAAGATCCCTCCATCAGTCTGTTTAACTTCTAACCCCAGAAAATAACTCAATTCTCCCATCATACTCATTTGATACCTAGACTGCATTAGCTTTACAAATCTCTCACAGAGTTTATCATTAGTAGATTCAAAAATGATATCATCAACATATATCTGTACTAATAACAAGTCCTTACCATGGTATTTATAAAAGAGAGTTTTATCAATTGAACCTCTTGTAAAACCACTTTCTAGCAGAAATAGAGTAAGTGTTTCATACCAGGCCCTTGGAGCTTGCTTCAGTCCATAGAGTGTTGTTATTCCCAAACAATCTAACAAAGAATTACATAAGGGGGGGGGTTAAATGTAATTCTGGCTTCTTTTAAATTTTAAGAACAATTCTACTATGAACATATAAATGTGTTTGATTTGGAAATGGTTCGGAATGGAAGTAGTAAAGAAATAAAATCACAAAGTAATTAAATAATGTTGAGTGGCATTTACGACACTTTATAATGCTCTATTAAGCTTTGAATTGATGCATGTGTACACAAGTTGTTAAGTGTTTTAACGTGTTTTCTAGTGTTTTTGCATTTCAGGCATTATCTAGGTAATCAGGTGAATTAACATTATTTTGGTGCTAATTTGGTGTTAAGGTGTTGTTGGAATAAAATCTCGAGGAAAGCTGGCTCGAAGTAGCAAGAAAAAGAAGAATTCAGAAATTTTTTCCAGAGGTACGGCGCGTCCCCACTGGTCAAGCGAGCGGCCGCGCCAGTTTGCCAAAAAGGCAGCGCGACCACGCTGGTCAAGCGCGCGGTTGTGCTTGGTCGGGATTGTAAAATCCTGATTCTATTCTAAGTATAATTGGAAGAATTCTAGATTGCATGGGATGCTATATATATTCAAATAAAGGACATTTTCAAGAGAGAGACGTACCAGAGCGCAAGGAGAGCCGTAAGAAGACCGTGTTAGCACGATTCAACGAAGACAAAGAAGATCTTGTTTTTACTTGTGAATCTTTATTTTAAGTTGTAACTTGGATGCTAGTTTTCTTATTTATGAACCTTACTCTTGTTTTGTACTTGGTTTTGTTAATTCAGTATAAAGACTACGTTTATTATACCATGCTTTCATCGGAACCCATATTGATGATGAGTCCGATTATGGGCTAATCGTTAGGGTGGGGTTTTAGCGGATTTACTTATGGATTTCTTTAGTTAAATTGTTTCGATGACTTATTATGTGGTGATTGTATGATAACCTAGTATTGGTTGTGCTTATTCATCTTATAAGAGTCGCAAACTTATAAGATAGCGTGTTAATCTTTAATGAAACGATAATGAATTTAAGGATTTAGAACTTGCCATGCTAGCATAGGTTCATGTGTTATTGTTATGCATGATTCGTAGGTAATTTTAACCATCTTACTTGCCCTATGTAATCATGATAGATAACTTGTGCTTTAAACCTTTATGTTGTCAAATTTTATAGACATATAGGGTCTCAATATAATTGGTGTCTATTCAGCTTCTATCTCTTTTGTGGATGTCTGGTAGTATGTTATTCATGCAACGAAAGTTGGCGTTTAGCAGTTTCGTGTTATCTGATTAGTGTCATCACCATTGCATGCTAAGGTTAAGAACAATAAGGCTATTGAATGAAGTATTTAATGAAGGTAGAATCCCATGTTTGCCTCATATAATATACAACCCTTTACTCTCTTAGTTATAATTGTTAGTTTAATTCATAGTTAGAATCAACCCAAGTTGTTATCGTCTTATCATTAGATAATAACCATATCATCGGTGCATAAGTGCATAAATTACATAGTTAACCAAAGAAAGTCTCTGTGGGAATGAACTAGAAAAAATTTTATATTACTTGCGAACACGTATACTTGTGTGAATTATTAGCGCATGTTTAGCCCTAACAAGTTTTTGGCGCCGTTTCCAGGGACTGTAGTGTTAACTTTTAGTTTATGTGTTTGTCATTAGTGATCATTAAAGTTCATTGACTCAGACATTGTTACTTCCCTACTATTTTTCTTGTCATATTTCAGGTAATCTAGCGATCGTTTATGCAAACGTGTTCACGAGTTCGTAGGAGAATTATGGAAAAGGACGAGGAAGAAGTTATAGAGGATCGTAGGGAAGATTTTGAGGACGAAGAGAAAGTAGTTGAAGAAGAGAAGATCGAAGAACCGCCTTTATTAGAGATGGGGATCAAGCATATAATACTAAGGCGTTGATGGACTATTCTAATCCTAAGATCAATGATATTCAGTCAAGCATCATCAAGCCAGCCATCGCGGCTAACACTTTTGAGATTAAGTCGAGCATGATTCAGATGATACATAACTCAGTTCAGTTTGGGGGTTCTCCTATTGAAGACCCAAACATGCACATCAAGGATTTCATCGAGATCTGCGACACTTTCAAGTTCAACGATGTGTCTGAAGATGCTATCAAGCTGCGATTATTCCCATTCTCTTTGAGGGATAAAGCGAAGTGTTGGTTACATTCTCTACCACCAGGGTCTATCACCAAATGGGAGGATCTTGCTCAAAAGTTTCTTGCTAAGTTCTTTCCTATGGAGAAGACTGCTGCAATCATGAATGCTCTTACTCAGTTTGCTCAGCAAACTGGTGAATCTCAGTGTGAGGCTTGGGATCAATACAAGGAGATGCTAAGGAAATGCCCACACCACGGCATGCCTGATTGGATGATTATAAACTGTTTCTACAATTATTTAGGTGCACAATATAGACCTATGCTCGATACAACATCTGGTGGAGCGTTATGGGCTAAAAGCTACAATGAAGCTTATGAGTTGATTGAGCTAATGGCAGCCAATGAATACCAGAATCCTACGCAAATAATGTTGCAAGGAAAGGTAGCAGGAATTCTGGAAGTGGATCAAGCTACTTCTATAGCTGCTCAACTTTAAGCTTTGACGATGAAAGTGGACTCTTTGGCTAATTATGGAGTTAATCAGATCACTAGTGTTTTTGAGCTTCGTGCGGAAGCACATGAAACTAAGAAGTGTGCTATTTTAACCGAATCAACTCAATTTGTGAGCAACTTTCAGAGATCACAACAACAAGCTCCAACCACCTATCATCCGAACAACCGCAATCATTCTAACTTCAGCTAGAGAAACAATCAGAATGCGGTGCAATAATCTTATCAACCATATACATCAAGGCAGTATAACCCTCCCGATTTTCAGCAACCGCAATATGCCCCGAAGCAACAACTTCAACTGCAGCAGTTACCTCAAGCCAATGAAAAATCTGAATTGGAGGAGTTGAGACTCATGTGCAAGAGCTAAGCTGTCTCTATCAAGACCTTGGAAAATCAGATTGGGAAAATTGCTAATGCATTACTGAATCGTCAACCTGGCACGCTTCCGAGTGATACTGAAGTGCCAGGCAAGAAGGAAGCTCGGGAGCATGTTAAAACAATCACATTGAGGTCTGGTAAGGTTGCGAATCCTGAAGAAACTAAGACTCCAGATGTTGAAGTGGAGGCTGATGAAGAAGATGTGCAGAAGGAAGCCGAAGTGGAACCAAGGAAGACTACTATTGAGCACACTCCTCCTGAGGATAATACAGGGGAGAAACAGATCTATCCTCCACCTCCTTTTCCTAAGAGGACACAAAAGAAGAAACTGGATAAGCAGTTTACGAAGTTTCTAGAGGTGTTCAAGAAACTTCACATCAACATACCTTTCGCTGAAGCTCTTGAGCAAATGCCTAGTTACGCAAAGTTCATGGAAGGTATTCTCTCTAGGAAGGTGAAGCTTGATGACTTAGAGACGGTTGCTCTCACGGAGGAATGCAGTGCTGTGCTGCAACAGAAATTTCCTCCGAAGCTTAAAGATCCTGAAAGCTTCACTATTCCTTGTACCATTGGAAATGTGTCATTTGATAAGTGTCTATGTGACTTGGGAGCTAGCATCAATCTGATGCCATTGTCAATCTTCAAAAAGTTGGACTTGACTGATCCAAAGCCTACATACATGACTTTGTAGTTGGACGATCGTTTTATTACATATCCGCGAGGTATTGTGGAGGATGTCTTGGTCAAGGTGGATAAACTCATTTTCCCTGCAGATTTTGTAATTCTTGATTTCGAGGAGGATAAGAAAATTCCCATATTCTTGGGAAGACCTTTCTTGGCTACTGGATGAACCTTGATAGATGTGCAGAAATGTGAGCTTACCATGCGAGTGATGGATCAGATGTGACTTTTAATGTGTTCAATGCCATGAAATTCCCTACAGAAAATGATGAGTGTTTTAAGGTAGAAATGGTCGATACTGTGGTTAATTCTGAACTCGATCGATTGCTAAGGTCCGATGCCTTAGAGAAGGCCTTATTGGGGAATTCTGATAGTGAAGATGACGAGGGTGATGAGAACTTGCAATATTTGAATGCTTCTCCTCAGAAGTGAAAGATGGATATGCCTTTTGAATCTCTTGGATTGGAGGAGTTGAAAAGTTCTCCGAAACGCCTCAAGCCATCTATTGAGGAAGCTCCTACTCTCGAGCTTAAACCTTTACCTGAACATTTGAGGTATGCATTTTTAGGTGATGCATCTACTTTGCCTGTTATTGTTACATCTGACCTTTCAGGTACCGATGAGGAGAAGCTTTTGAGAATTTTTAGAGAGTTCAAATCGGCAATTGGTTGGACTATAGTAGATATCAAGGAAATCAACCCTTCTTATTGTATGCACAAAATTCTTCTAGAGGAAGGAAGCAAGCCTATTGTTGAGCAACAGAGAAGGCTAAATCCGATCATGAAAGAGGTTGTAGAGAAGGAAATCCTCAAGTGGCTAGATGCAGGGATCATCTATCCTATTTCTGACAGTTCATGGGTGAGCCCAGTTCAATGTGTGCCAAAGAAATGTGGTATCACTGTGGTAGAAAATGAGAATAATGAGTTTATTCCTACACGAACAATCACGGGGTGGAGAGTTTGCATGTATTATAGGAAGCTGAACAAGGCTACAAGGAAGAACCACTTCCCTTTTCCTTTCATTGATCAGATGCTTGATAGATTGGCTGGGCATGATTACTATTGTCTTCTGGATGGCTATTCAGGGTATAATTAGATTTGTATTGTTATTCCCTAATAATACAACAAGAATTACATAAGGGGGTTGAATGTAATTCTGGCTACTTTTTCGAATTTAAGAATGTTCTAACTTGATAATATATGACAGTAATAAAAACACAGGTTTTTAAAATTTTCTGGTGGATTTGAAAGTATCCACCAGAGATATGTATATATCAAATGAGAACTCTGTGAAGCTTTGAATATCTCACAGATGCTTTACAAGTTGAACAAACAAAACTACAGAGAAATGCTTATAGAATACAGCTTGATATGTTTCTCTGAAAATAAGCTTGCTTAGTTAATTGTTCTACTTGCTACACTTAGTTTATATATCACCAAGTTACATGACAATAAGACAAGATAATAAAAAAAAGTTTATCTAGTCTAAAATCATGCTGCTTCATTACTCTTTCCAGTATCTTTGACTGTCTTCATAATTTCATGGAAATGGTAATGTTTCTTTGTTCTCTAATACCTGCAATTAGGCTGCCACATTCCTTTTGCAAACACCCAATGCATGTGACCGTGTTGTCACTGTCAACAACTATTTGAATTAGAACATCCGTCAGGATATTGTTGATCATCTGTCGGGTGCTTTTGTTGACCATCCGTCGGGAGCCTTTGTGAGCCATCCGTCGGGAGCCTTTATGTCACTTGACTCCATTTCATTTATACAGAATTACAAGACATCTTATATTTACAATTAGTCACCCTATTCTGTATATCAACTAGTAGTCAACATGACTTATATACTCCTACAGA
Source organism: Apium graveolens (assembly GCF_009905375.1). Lineage (NCBI taxonomy): Eukaryota > Viridiplantae > Streptophyta > Magnoliopsida > Apiales > Apiaceae > Apium > Apium graveolens. Next base: position 172,316,766 of record NC_133653.1, read on the forward strand.
ATTTACACATTGTTGCTTCCAGAAATGTGCTACAAACTTATTGTTAAATAAGCTACACTCTCGATGGATGTTCAGTTACCATCCATCGGGACTATAAAGATCATCCGTCGGGATAGTAATAAAGCATCCGTCGAGAGCTATAAATTTCACTAAGTTAAATCTACTAAGGTATTTTGTTAATCTTATTATCAAGTACACAACATATTCCTAACAATCTCCCCCAATTTATGTCTACTAGAATTGTAGCCATAAATTAAGAGAAACTTGATGATAACAAAACACCCTAAAGGTACAGTATGCGATATAGTAAATAAACTGACAAGTGCTACAAAATTTATTTGAAAATTGAACAAAGTAAAGTGTACAAAGAGTTCTCACAATCATTGTCAAGGTGCTCCTCTAGTCTGAGTAGATGATTTCTATTTCCTTGACTTTCTGGATTTCTTTCCAAGCTTTCTGTCATTTTCTTCTATTTGATTCTAGAGTTGTCTGTGAAATTCAAGTTCATCAGTTTCAGATAGATCCAATTTTTCTTGCATTTCTAATATAGTCTCATTTCTAGAGATACTCGATTGGTCATCCAGTCTGAAGAATCTTCTTACACCTTTGTCATCCGTGAATTTCATCAACCAATAAGGCCTCAGATGCACTCTACTTCCTGTGAAGGGAATTGATAGAGTCTTTGGGAGTGCATCTTTGGCTTTATTACTCCTTAGCTCTTCAATCTTCTTTAGTTTTAGTCTTCTTGCAGTGACATTGAATCCAAAGTTCTTTTTGAAAGATGAGTAGATCTTTATCAGTGCAGTACAACTTTCTTCAAGGATCCTGTGAAGAGGCTATGTGATTTCTCTCCCTTCCTTGTATTTAAACACTAGCCTTTCAGGAAGATGTCTGTGAGCATCAATTCCTCTTACTTCTTTCAGTTCATCTAAGTAGAGGTTTATATCAGAAAACTCCTTGATATCACAGATATACAAAAGATCTCCCTTGTTGACTGTGGGTTGAGATTTGGCTAAGGTCTTGGTTCTGAGAGTCACAGGCTTGCTCTTCTTGGTTGCTCTTATCTTTGTTTTCTTTGGCTTGTTAAAGATTGGTAGATTTAGTTCAGGAATTGGTAGACTATCCCAGTCTATTGGCCCATCCTTTGGAAAAATAGGCTCACCATGAAAGTTTTTCAATGGATCCACCTTGAATTCCTCATGTACCACTGAGGGCTTGGATGTCTGAGTTTTAGTAGTAGACTGTTTGGGAATGTAGTCTTCCATTTCCTCATCACTGAAGTCCAATTTTCTTTTTGAGTGAAGCTTGTATCTGAATCTTCTTTTCTATTGTGGTTCCTGTTGCATTTTCTGATCCTTAGCTTCAGTGATCACATGTGGTTTTCAGATATTTCAGTTGCGACTTTCACAGCTTGAAGCTTGGCCAAGATAACATTTTGCTTATTTATCTGTTTGAGCTTTTTAGCATCTAAAGCAGCCTGCTCTTTTTCTTGCTTGATTCTTTCTTTTTCTTCTTTCTTAGCTGCTGCAAACTGAGGGTGCCCAACCACCACACATATCTCTTTACCATTCCTAAAGATTTTGGTAATTCTTCTTTTAAGTGTTGTAATGCCTGGATCCTTGTAAAATGCAATTAACCTTGACAACAGCTTCTTTTCATCTGGCCTAGGTGTCTCAAACATAAGATCCACATGGTTTTTGTCTGAGAACTTTGAATAGTTCCTTTTAGGCTTCAGAATTAGATTGGCTTTTGGAGATTTGATGCATGAGGTTTGGCCTTTTTCCAAGCTACCAAGACTCATTCCATTCACTGGAATTTGTGTGACTTGAGAGTGGTGATGAAAAGTCTTGTCTTGTTTCTGTATTTGACCAAATTTCTTTTGGATGTCTTCATCAATCTTCTTCCAATTTATTGTGCTTAATGGCTCCTTCTCAGCTGCTGCTACACCAATCTTTGTCAGTTTGTCATTTGATCTCAGTTTTGGTGCTGCTAGATTGATGAGATCAATGCTATCTATAGCTGGTGGCTTAGTGAAAGCAATTGCTAACACAATTGCTTTGCTGACTTGAATGTTTAGCACTTTGTGCTCCCCCTCACTTCTTGACCCCTCTTGACTAACTGGGACAAGAGAGTCTTCTTTCTCCCCCTTTTTTCTATCATCAAGTAGAGTGAAGGTAGAAGTTTGTGCTGCTACCAGCTTTTGAAGCAAGTTGATTTGTTGTGCTTGATATAACTGGATAGCTGTGAGAGAGGTCTCTACATCTTTGAGTCTTGTATTTAAGGAATCAATTTTGGTTGCAAGACTAGAATTCCTCCTTAATTGCTTGTTGATGTCAAGCATTGTTGTGTTTTGAAATTTAGCATCCAATCTGTCAGAGACATCCTTCTTGACTTGAGTAATCTCTGTTTTGATTGAAGTGACATCTAGATTGTGTTGAAGAGCCTGAATTTGATGTAACTGTAGAGAATTGAGGTGTTCTTGTAGGAGCTTCTTGGTGCTTGCATTGGTTGTGGATTAAAAGTAGTTTATGTCTGTTTAATGAGTTGGATGAGAGGGGTCTTGAAGTGATGTTCATCACATTCCTTTGAAAATGCCCAAGATGGCATACCAGATCTGGAGCTAGGGCCTACTTCTCCCCCTAGATCCATTGGCTCCTCTTCATCATCATCCTCATCTCCAAAGAAATCTTCAGACCCACCAGCTTCATAGTCAATGTCATCACCAGCTATAGAAGACATGGAGGTGATAGCATCATTTGCTCTCTGCATAGGTTTAGTTGTATGCACCAAGTTGAGAATCTTTTCTGCAGCCACATTGTCCTGTTCAGCTAGAACTTGATATGCTGAAAGAGGGTGGGTAAATCCCTCAGCTTCAAAAGAGACAGAGTCTAAAATAACTTGATATTCTTGCTGAATTAGCTGTCTCTTGTCAGCCTAATTGACATCCATTAACTCACTTACAGTGGGCTCTTCCCATTCAGATGTACCTGCTTTTCTCTCAATTTCTCTCTATTTTTGCATCAAGGGCTCCCCTTGGCTTCCCACCCTCACACCCTCCAATTTGTTATCGTCTTAGAATTGGATAATAACCATATCATCGGTGCATAAGTGCATAAATTATATAGTTAACCAAAGCCAGTCTCTATAGGAATAAACTAGAAACAATTATATATTACTTGCGAACACATATACTTCCGTGAATATTAGCGCGTGTTGTGACAACCCGGGTCAAATCCCGAGCCTTTTTCAAAAACCGGGTCAAGTCCCGATTACGAGTCTGAAATAAGCCGAAGTATACTATCCCGAGTGCATCCAACTTGGGTTACGACTAGCCCACCACAGGCTCCCAAAAGATCATGATTTGTTGATGCACAAAGTAGTAGTACTTTGCCTTATAAACTGAACATAAGTCCCAAATCTCCTCGACGTAGGACTGGGGTGTTACAAACTCCCCAACTTAAACTACTGACATCCTCGTCAGGCCCAGACATACAGCCCATAGGACCAAGATCGTACCTCTCTAGCCATTGTGGGATTATTCGTGTCCCCACCTCCGGACCTCTTGCCATTGTGGGATAATACCACCAGCCTTCGTGTCCCCACCTCCGACAACTTGACACATCAACCTTTCGAGAGTCGGCTCTGATACCATATGTGACAACCCGGGTCAAATCCCGAGCCTTTTTCAAAAATCGGGTCAAGTCCCGATTACAAGTCCGAAATAAGTCGAAGTATACTGTCTCGAGTGCAGCCAACTTGGTTTACGACTAGCCCACCACATGCTCCCAAAAGATCATGATTTGTTAGTGCACAAAGTAGTAGTACTTTGCCTTATAAACTGAACAGAAGTCCCAAATCTCCTCGATGTGGGACTGGGGTGTTACACGTGTTTAGTCCTAACAAGTTTTTGGCGCCGCTGCCGGGGACTGCAATGTTAACTTTTAGTTTATGTGTTTGTCATGAGTGATCATTAAAGATCATTGACTCGGACATTGTTACTTACCTACTTTTTTTTCTTGTCATATTTCAGGTAATCTAGCGATCGTTTATGCAAAAGCGTTCGCGAGTTTGTAGAAGAATTCTGGATAAAGACGAGGAAGAAGTTGTAGAGGAGCGAAGGGAATATTTTGAGGATGAAGAGAAAGTAGTAGAAGAAGAGAATTTCGAAGAACCACCTTTACTAGAGATGGGAGATCAAGAAGATAATCCTAATGCTTTGATGGACTATTCTCAAATAAAGGACAATGATATTCAGTCAAGCATCATCAGACCAGCCATTACGGCCAACAATTTTAAGATCAAGTCAAGCACGATTCAGATGATACAGAACTCAGTTCAGTTTGGGGGTTCTGCTACTGAAGACCCCAACATTCACATCAGGGATTACATTGAAATCCGTGACACTTTTAAGTTCAACGATGTGTCTGAAGATGCTATCAAGCTGCGACTATTCCCATTCTCTTTGAGGGATAAAGCGAAGTGCTGGTTACATTCTCTACCACCAGGGTCTATCACCAAATGGGAGGATCTTGCTCAAAAGTTTCTCACTAAATTCTTTCCTATGACGAATACTGATGCAGTCATGAATGCTCTTACTCAGTTTGCTCAGCAAATTGGAGAATCTATGTGTAAGGCTTGGGATCGATATAAGGAGATGCTAAGGAAGTACCCACACCATGGCATGCCTGATTGGATGATTATAAACTGTTTCTATAATGGTTTAGGTGCATAATCTAGACCTATGCTTGACGGAGCCTCTGGTGGAGCCTTATGGGCTAAAAGCTATAATGAAGCTTATGAGTTGATTGAGCTAATGGCAACCAATGAATACCGGAATCCTACACAAAGAATAATGCAAGGAAAGGTAGCAAGAATTCTAGAAGTGGATACAACTACTGCTATAGCTGCTCAACTTAAAGCTTTGAAGATGAAAGTGGACTCACTGGCTAATTAGGGAGTTAATCAAATCACTAGTGTTTGTGAGCTTTGTGCGGGGGCACATGAAACTGAGCAGTGTGCTATTTCTAGAGAATTCGCTCAATTTATGAGCAACTTTCAGAGATCACAGCAACAAGCTCCAACCACTTATCATCCGAATAACCGCAATCATCCTAACTTCAGCTGGTGCAATAATCAGAATGCAGTGCAACAATCTTATCAGCTATACACAGCAAGGAATTATAACCCTCCTAGTTTTCAGCAACCACAATATGTCCCGAAGCAACTTCAACTTCAGGAGTTACCTCAAGCTAATAAAAAATATGAATTGGAGGAGTTGAGGCTCATGTGCAAGAGCTAAGCTGTTTCTTCAAGACCTTGGAGAATCAAACTGGGCAAATTGCTAATGCATTATTGAATCGACAACCTGGCATGCTTCCGAGCGATACTAAAGTGCCAGGAAAGAAGGAAGCTAAGGAGCATGTTAAAACAATCACATTGAGGTTTGGTAAGGTTGCGAATCCTGAAAAAGCTAAGATTCCAAATTCTGAAGTGGAGGCTGATGAAGAAGAAGTGCATAAGGAAGCCAAAGTGGAACAAAGGAAGACTACTGTTGAGCACATTCCTCCTGAGGGTAATACAGGGGAGAAACAAATCTATCATCCACCTCCTTTTTCCTAAGATGCTGTAGAAGAAGAAACTGGATAAGCAGTTTGTGAAGTTTCTGGAGGTGTTCAAGAAACTTTACATCAACATACCTTTCGCTGAAGATCTTGAACAAATGCCTAGTTACGCGAAGTTCATGATATGTATTCTCTCTAGGAAGGTAAAGCTTGATGACTTAGAGACCGTTGCTCTCACGGAGGAATGTAGTGCTGTGCTGCAACAGAAATTACCTCTGAAGCTTAAAGATCCTGGAAGCTTCACTATTCCTTGCATCATTGGAAATCTGTCATTTGATAAGTACCTATATGACTTGGGAGCTAGCATCAATCTGATGCCCTTGTCAATCTTCAAAAAGTTAGACTTACCTGATCCAAAGCCTACATACATGACTTTGCAGTTGGCCGATCGTTCTATTACATATCCGCGAGGTATTGTGGAGGATGTCTTGGTCAAGGTGGATACACTTATCTTTCCTGATGATTTTGTAATTATTGATTTCAAGGAGGATAAGAAAATTCCCATAATCTTGGGAAGACCTTTCTTGGCTACTGGCCAAACCTTGATAGATGTACAGACGGGTGAGCTTACCATGTGAGTGATGGATCCAGATGTAACTTTTAATGTGTTCAATGCCATGAAATTCCCTACGGAAAATAAGGAGTGCTTTAAGATGGAGATGGTCGATTCTGTGGTTAATTCTGAACTTGATCGATTGCTAAGGTCCGATGCCTTAGAAAAAGCCTTGTTGGGGAATTCTCATAGTGAAGATGATGAAGGTGATGAGCACTTGCAATATTTGAATGTTTCTCCCTGGAATCGAAAGATGGATATGCCGTTTGAATCTCTTGGATTGGAGGAGTTAAAAAGTTCTCCGAAGTGCCCAAGCCATCTATTGAGGAAGCTCCTACTCTCGAGCTTAAACCTTTACCTGAACATTTGAGGTATGCATTTTTAGGTGATGCATCTACTTTGCCTGTTATTATTGCATCTGACCTTTCAAGTACCGATGAGGAGAAGCTTTTGAGAATTCCTAGAGAGTTCAAATCAGCAATTGGTTGGACTATAGCAGATATCAAGGGAATCAACCCTTCTTATTTTATGCATAAAATTCTGCTAGCGGAAGGAAGCAAGCCTACTGTTGAGCAACAGAGAAGGCTAAATCTGATCATGAAAGAGGTTGTGAAAAAGGAAATCCTCAAGTGGCTAGATGCAGGGATCATCTATCATATTTTTGACAGTTTATGGGTAAGCCCAGTTCAGTATGTTCCAAAGAAAGGTGGTATCACTGTGGTTGCAAATGAGAAGAATGAGCTTATTCCTACACGAACAGTCATGGGGTGGAGATTTTGCATGGATTATATGAAGCTAAATAAAGCTACAAGGAATGATCACTTCTCTCTTCCTTTCATTGATCAGATGCTTGATAGGTTGGATGTGCATGATTACTATTGTCTTCTGGATGGCTATTCGGGATATAATCAGATTTGTATCACTCCAGAAGATCAATAAAAGATTACATTCACATGTCCTTTTGGCACTTTTGCTTTCTGAAAAGTTTCTTTTGGGCTATGCGGAGCGCCAACCACTTTTCAGAGATGTATGATGGCTATCTTCTCTGATATGATTGGAAATAATGTAGAAGTGCTCATGGACAATTTCTCGGTCTTTGGAACTTCTTATGACGAATGCTTGCACAATCTTGGGTTAGTGCTGAAAAGGTGCGTTGAGACCAACTTGGTTCTCAATTGGGAGAAATGTCATTTTATGGTGCGCCAAGGAATCATTTTTGGCCACAAGGTTTCTAATAAATGTCTAGAGGTGGACAAAGCCAAGGTGGGGGGTGATCGAAAATCTCCCTCCACCAATATCTGTGAAGGGAATTCACAGTTTTCTTGGTCATGCGGGTGTCTATAGGCAATTCATCAAGGACTTCTCGAAGATTTTGAAGTTGTTGTGCAATTTGCTAGAGAAAGACGTTCCTTTTAAGTTTGATGACGAGTGCCTTGCTGCTTTTGAGACATTGAAAAAGAGTTTGATTACAACACCATTCATAACTGCACCTGATTGGTCTGAACCATTTGAAATGATGTGCGATGCAATCGACTATGCAGTTTGAGCAGTTCTTGGGCAATGCAAGAACAATATATTTCATGTAGTCTACTATGCTAGTAAGACTCTTAATGGTGCTCAACTAAATTACACCACTACTGAGAAAGAACTTTTGGCTATCGTCTATGGTTTTGAGAAATTTCGATCTTATCTACTTGGGACAAAGGTGACAGTTTTCACTGATCACGCTGCAATTCGATACCTCTTCTCGAAGAAGGACTCAAAGCCAAGGTTGATTCGATGGGTTCTTTTACTTCAGGAGTTTGAGCTAGAGATCAAGGATAAAAAGGGACTGAAAATCAAGTCGCCGATCATCTCTCGCATTTAGAGGATCCAATTGCTACTTCACAAGATAAGTTGCTGATTAATGAATCTTTCCTGATGAGCAATTATTTGGAGGGTAGGAAGAAGAATCGTGGTTCGCCGATATAGTGAACTACCTTGTGAGTAATCTGATGCCTCTAGAGTTGACTCCCGCTCAAAGGAAGAAGTTTCTACATGAAGTGAAGTGGTATATGTGGGATGAGCCATTTCTTTTTCGCCAAGGAGCTGACCAAATCATCAGGAGATGTATTCCTTACAGCGAAACAGGGGGGGTGGATCTTGCGGGATTGCCACTCAACGGCTTATGGAGGACATTATGGTGGAGAAAAGACAACATCTCATATTCTTCAAGCAGGTTTCTTTTGGCCAACTTTGTTTAAAGATGCTCATCATTTTGTTTTGAAATGTGATCGATGTCAACGTGTGGGTAATATGTCTAAGAGGGATGAGTTGCCTCTTAATGTGCTTCTCGAGGTCGAAGTCTTCGATGTTTGGGAAATTGACTTCATGGGGCCATTTGTCTCATCTTGTAACAATCAGTATATCTTGTTGGCGGTTGATTAAGTGTTGAAATGGGTCGAAGTTATGGCGTTGCCAACGAACGATGCAAATGTAGTGCTTAATTTCCTTCACAAGCAGATATTCACAAGATTTCGAACTCCAAGATTCATAATCAGTGATGAGGGGTCACATTTTTGTAACCGCAAGTTCACTGCTATGATGCAAAGGTATAATATGAATCATCGCATCGCTACAGCTTATCATCCTCAAATGAATGGTCAAGCCGAGGTATCTAACAGGGAGATTAAGTGCATTTTAGAGAAAGTTGTGTGTCCATCAAGAAATGATTGGTCTTTGAAGCTTGATGAAGCTGTTTGGGCGTATCGAACAGCATACAAGACTCCGCTAGGGATGTCACCGTATTAGTTGGTTTATGGTAAGGGGTGTCATTTGTCGGTGGAGCTAGAGCATAAAGCATATTGGGCTTTGAAGAAATTGAATCTGGATTTGGTCGCAGCTGGTAAGAAAATGATGCTTCAATTGAATGAGCTCGACGAGTTTCGACTTCAAGCTTATGAGAACAACAAAATGTATAAGGAGAAAGTCAAGAGGCGGCATGATCAGGGTCTAGTGCTCAAATCATTTGTGCCGGGGCAACAAGTTGTTTTGCTCAACTCTTGTCTCCGTCTTTTTCCTGGAAAGTTGAAGTCAAGATGGTCAGGGCCGTTTGTTGTCAAAACTGTGTTTTCACATGGCGCGGTGAAGATTTTTGAGACTGATCCGAGCCAAGCATTCAAGGTAAATGGTCAGAGGTTGAAGCATTACTATGGTGACATGACAAACCGCAAGGTGGTTAGTGCCGTTTTGTTGCCCGTTTGATCTCGAGTTTCTATGTCAAGCTAACGATGTAAACCAAGCGCTTCTTGGGAGGCAACCCAAGTTTCTTGTACATTAGTAGGTAGAGGAAGCAAGAAGAAAAGAGAAAAACACAAAAAAATCCGAAAAACAGAAAAATTCAGGGCCAACTTCAGAAGCGAGGCGCGGCCGCGCTGATCTAGTGCGCGGCCGTGCTGGAATTACAGAAACCAGGCGCGCCCGAGCTGATCTAGTGCGCGGTCGCGCTGATTTGGCAGAAGTAGAGCGCACCCGCGCTGTCCTAGCGCACGCCCGTGCTGGGGCCCCGATTCTGAAAAAAATAAAAGGCAGTTTTGTGAAGAGAAAATCGGGATTTTTAATAGAAAATCAATTCCTACCCGAATTTTACTCTCCCACATCCCAAATTTCCCTCTTCAAATTAAACCCATTATTTCCACTATTACCATAATCAAATCCTACTTCTGTTCCATATATAATTCTCTTTTCACCACCTATAAATACATACACTTATACACAAACTTCTCCACCACTTCATAAATTCTCAAACGCAAATTCTCTCTCAAACACACAACTCTTATTCTCTCTACTCAATTCCAATGGCACCCAAAAGACAAAGAACACAAGTAAGTAGCAGCACCACCGATTCTTCTGTTGCGGGTGGTGTAAGGCCGAGGTTTTCTACCTCCGAGGTTGAAGCGGAGTATACGAGGCTTCTCTCGAAGCCTATCATCAAGGAGCGAAGTTTTCTGCCATCGGGGAAGGATGTTAAGCTATTAGAGATGATTCTGGAGATAGGCTGGGTTCCTTTTTGTGAGGCATCCACTGTTGTGCCCATGAGTGTTGTTTGAGAGTTCTATGCGAACGCGAAGGCTGAGAAGAATGGATTCACGATGGTGAGGGGGAGGACTGTGGAGTATAGTGCTGATGCTATTAGGAGGGTGATTAAGCAGCCCGCGAGAAAGCCCGTGTAGGACACTTGGAACGATAAGACTCCAGAGGACTTTATCTGGATTTTATTGTTGCTACACTATGCATGCCTGATACACACTGGAAGTTCAATAGGGGCACTACTGAGTATTCTACGTTCCCGACTTCTAGCATGAAAAGGTTTTCCCGTGCATGGAACACGTTTATTTGTGCTAACATCATTCCATCTTCTCATGTGCATGAGATTACTGTGGAACATGCACGGCTGTTGTGGGGCATTCTTTAGGGAGATTATGTGGATCTTGGTATGGTGATTTATCAGGGTATTCTAAAGTTCTTGCGGGGGAGTACCACGGGGTTTATACCGTATGCGTCCATTGTGACGAAGTTGTACGTGGAAGTTGGTGTTCATTGGCCAGCACACGAGCAGTTGCAGATCCCGAGTGCTCCTATTGATAGTACTACTTTAGCTACTATGCAAGAGTGGGATGGAGGCAAGCCCGATTTGAAGGGGCTTGGTTATACTTTTAACCATCTACCTGATGGGAGGCCAGCTGTGGGGCTACTCAGGCGAGCAGGACTTCTTGGAGATCTCAGCTAGGAGATGAGGCAGGGCCATCACAGCAGGCGCATAAGGAGGAGGAAGGAGCTGATGTTGGAGCTGGCATGAGCATGGTGCAGTATAGTGTTAGTTGCTAAACACGCGCTAATATTATACGCAAGTATACGAGTTCGCAAGTAGTATAGAATCTTTTCTAGTTCGTTCCCACAGAAACTGTATTGGTTAACTATCTAATTTATGCACCTAAGCAACAATGTATGGTTATTATCCAATTCTAAGATGATAACAATTTGGGGTTGTTTATAACTAAGAATTATACTAGCAATTATAACTACGAGAATAAGATTGACTGAATTGATATATATGACAAACATAAGATTCTAACTTCATTAAGTACTTCTTTCAATAGCCTTATTATTCTTAACCTTAGCATGCAATGGTGATGACACTAATCAGATAACATGAAACAGATAAATGCCAACTTTCCTTGTGCGAGTACCATTCTACCAGACATCCACAAAAGAGATAGAAGCGGAATAGGCACCAGTAATATTGAGACCCTATATGTCTATAGAATTTGACAACATAACGGTTTAAGAATAAGTTATATATCCTGATTACATAGGGCAAGTAAGATGGTTAAAATTACCTACGAATCATGCATAACAATTACATGAACCTATGCTAGCATGGCAAGTTCTAAACCCTTACATTCACTTTCGCTTCATGAAGAATTAACACACTATCTTATAAGTTCGCGATGCTCATAAGACGAATAAGCACAACCAATACTAAGATATCAAACAATCACCATCTACTAAGGTATAGGAATAATTTAACTAAAGAAATCCATAAATAAATCCGCTAGAACCCCACGATAACGATTAGCCCATGATCGGACTCATCATCAACGTGGGTTCCGATGAAAACATGATATAACAAAAGTAGTCTTTATATGAATAAATAAAACCAAGTATAAACGAGAGTATAGGTTCATCAAAACAAGAAACAAGCATCCAAATTACAACTTAAACAAATATTCAAAAGAATAAACTAGATCATGTTCGCCTTTGTTGAATTGTGCCAAAAGGTCTCTTGTCTTCTTCTCCTTACACTCAGGTCTGTCTCTGATTTTTTCTTCTTAAAAACGACCTGAAGATATGTTTATATAGCAGTCCATGCATCCCAGGAGTCCACCAAATCGAATTGTAGTAGAATCAGGATTTTTACATCCCGACACGGCGCGGCCGCGCGCTTTAACTATGCAGGCGCGCCGGCTCCCTGCTTCATGGCGCGGCCGCGCACTATCACAGTGCGGGCGCGCCGGCCTTCTTCCAGAAAACATAATTTCTTCTCTTTATTCTTTGCAGCTTCGAGCCAATTCTTCAAACTTTTATTTGCACACATCCTAGACACCATATTAGCATTAAAACCATGCTAATTCACCTGATTCACGAAGTAAAGCCTGAAATGCAAAAATACTTGAAAACATGTTAAAACACAAATAACTTGAAAACAAATACACCAATTCAAAGCTTATTAGAGCATAAATAAGTGTCATAAATGCCACTTAAACACCCCCAAACTTGAATCGATGCTTGTCCTCATGCATAAACAGACTCAAAGAACAAGAAATATAAATGCATAAATGCAACTAATATGAATGCAATGATCCCCAATAGAATAACTCAACCAATCAACAAGCAACATATAAACAAATGCCGTTATTCACATAAAGATCAATCAAATCATACAAATCAACTTACAAACTAGAGACGTGCGTGTGTGAAGATGCTTACAGATATACTATCGTAACTACATCAATAATCATGACTCACTACTTATCAAGGCAATCGCAAGGTTATACATAGAATTAAAAGCTAGACTCAAAATAACTTATAACACTTCAATTCTTATATTGGAGTTTATAGGGATTCATGCTTTTATTCACCACAAAAAATATATATATGCTTATTTGACCGTGTAATGAGTGAGGTCCACAAAAGAGTTGTACAATAGTACCCATATAGCGAGCGTTAGGATAGCGGATCCCAGACTATAAAAGCGTTAACTCGAGTACTAAAGAGCCCACTCGTGATCAATTATACATAACACTTATTTTTTTTTCTTTTTTTATTGTTTTTTTTCTTCTTTTTTTTTTCAATTTATGAATGAGTGCGTTTCGCTCCATCTCATTCAACCCTAGACTACTCATATAAATATGAGCTGACTACTAGCCATTTGACACCTAGCCATACAACTAGCAATAAAATCCAAATTCTCCAATTTTTAAATATCCATGTCTTTTATTATTAAGAGAATATCCTAAATTCTAACTATAAACAAGCGATTAAACCTCGACAAATCAAATAAACCATGATCATGCTCTAGCACTTTAGCAACCTATAAGACTTAGTGAAATACAGGTGTCTCTAGCATGCAAATCAACTAAATACGACTTAACATTACTAAATATGACATCACTAAACTAGCATCAATATCACAAGTTAATCAGAAAAATTATCTAAGGGTTCATATTATAATGCAAATGCATGAAACTACATGAACAAACTAACATAAAAACTACCAAAAATAAATAAAAAAACTACCATGAATATGCAAAACTATATGAGACTCACACCAAAACTATTCCTTCAACTACTACCCCCAAACTTAAAAATTTCACTGTCCTCAGTGAAGGTAATAGTAATGAATCAGGCGTACCTACTGTGAATAAGAATCATCACCCTCAAGGGGTGGAGTGTCAGGTGTGTCTAGAGGCGGATACACAGAGCCCTCACCAAATACTGGCCACTGGATGTCAACTCCGGTGGCTCTAAATTCGGTCCCAAGTGCCATGGTGAGATCCTGTGCAAAACGACTATGATGTCGTGCATCGCATCCATCCTCCTAGCAAGACGCCTGTAAGCGTCGAGCTCAAGCCAACTCTCATGTCTGCTCCTTCCTCCTCCTGCTGCTATTGCGATGGACCTCCTTCATCTCCTAGCTGAGATCTCCATACAGTCCTGCTCGCTTGACCAGCAGCTGGTCTCCCACTAGGTAAGTGGTCAAAAGAATAACCAAGCCCCTTCAGATTGGGCTTGCCTCCGTCCCATTCCTGCATCATAGCCAAAGTCGTGCTATCAATCGGAGTGCTCGAAATCTGCAACTGCTCATATGCGGGCCAGTGCACACCAACTGCCACACAGAGCTTCGTCACCACTGACACATACGGAATAGACCCCGTAGTGCTCCCCTCAGAAACTTCAAAATACCCTGGTATATCACCATCCCCAAGTCTACATAATCTCCATTCAGGATGCCCCATAACAAACATGCACGCTCCACCGTAACCTCATGCACATGAGAAGATGACATGATATTAGCACATATAAACGAGTTCCATGCACGAGGAAACCTGTTCATGCCAGACACTGGAAAAGTAGAATACTCGGCGACTGTGCCCTTTTTGATCTTCCAGTGAGTGTCGGGATGGCACATAGTAGCAACAATGAGATCCAGATCGAAGTCCTCTGGAGTCTTGTCATTCCAAGTATCCTGCCCCACCTTCCTTGCAGGCTACTCAATCACGGTCCTGATGGCCTCCGCACTATACTCCACCGTACACCCTCGCACCACAGTGAAGCCATTCTTATCGGCCTTAGCATTCACATAGAACTCGCGAACCACACTCATAGGTATAGCGGCAGGAGCCTCACAAAACGGAACCCAGCCTATATCCAAGATCATCTTAAACAGACTACCATTGGTTACAGATGGAAAGAACCCTCTCTCCTTAGTAATAGGCTTCGCGAGAAGCCTTGTATACACCTCCTTAGCCTCGGGAGTTGAAAACTTGGGCCTCATATCACTCGCAGTTGAAGAGTCGGTGGTGCTGCTATCAACTTCAGTTCTTTGTCACTTGGGAGCCATTGAACTTTGATTAGAGAGAATAAAAGCTTAAGTGTGTAGAGAGAATTTGTGTTTAAGAAGTTTGTGTTGTGGTGGAGAAATTGTATGTAGGTGTATGTATTTATGGTGGAGAGGTTTGAATTCTATAAGGAATAGAGGTGGGAATTGATTGTGGGGATTATGAGAATAATGGAGTTGATTAGAAGAGGGAATTATGGAATGTGGGGGAGTAAAAATCGGTTAGGAATTGATATTGGGACCAAATTCCCGTATTTCCCCCCAAAACGGCCTTATTTATTTTTTTCAAGGTCGGGGCACGGCGCGACCACGTGCTGGGACGGCGCGGCCGTGTGCTGGGACGGCCGCGTGCTGGGACGGCGCGACCACGCTATACTTCAGCCAAATCGGCACGGCCGCACCGCTGGAACAGCGCGGGCACACTGGGTCTCTGTAAAAATGGCACGGTCGCGCGCTAGGACAGCGCTGGCGCACCAGACTTCTGAAGTAAGACCTGATTTTTTTCCATTTTTTGATTTTTTTGTGTTTTTCTTCTTTCTTCTTGCTTCCTTTACTTACTAATATACAACATACTTGGGTTGCCTCCCAAGAAGTGCTTATTTTACGTCGTTAGCTTGACGTAGAATCTCAAGATCAAATGGACAATAAAACGGCACTAACTACCTCGCGGTTTGCCGTGTCACCATAATAATGCTTCAAACGCTGACCATTCACCTTGAATGCTTGGCCCGGATCATTCTCAAAAATTTCCACCGCTCCATGTGGAAACACAGTTTTGATTATGTAGGGCCCTGACAATCTTGACTTCAACTTTCCAGGAAAAAGACGGAGACGAGAGTTGAACAAAAGAACTTGTTGCCCTGGCACAAATTGCTTGGTCACTAGACCTCGATCGTGCCACCTCTTGACTTTCTCCTTGTACATCTTGTTGTTCTCATATGCTTGAAGCCAAAACTGGTCAAGTTCATTCAACTGAAACATTCTATTCTTTCCAGCTGCATCCAAGTCCAGATTCAATTTCTTTAAAGCCCAAAATGCTTTATGCTCGAGCTCCAAAGGAAAATGACACCCCTTACCATACAACAGCTGATACGGTGACATTCCCAATGAAGTCTTGTATGATGTTCTATATGCCCAAACAGCTTCATCAAGCTTTAAAAACCAATCCTTCCTTGATGGACATACCACTTTTTCCAAAATGTGCTTGATCTCCCTGTTAGATACCTCAGCTTGGCCATTCTTCTGAGGATGATAAGAAGTAGCAATGCGATGATTCACATTATACCTCTTCATCATAGCAATGAACTTGCGATTGCAAAAATGCGACCCCTCATCACTGATTATGACTCTTGGAGTTCCAAACCTTGTGAAGATTTGCTTGTTAAGAAAATTAAGCACCACTTTCGCATCATTTGTTGGCAACGCCTTAACTTCAACCCATTTCGACACATAATCAACTACCAACAAGATATACTGATTGTTACAAGATGAGACAAATGGCCCCATGAAGTCAATTCCCCAAATATCGAAGACCTCAACTTCGAGAAGCACATTAAGAGGCATCTCATTCTTTTTAGACATATTACCCACTCGTTGACAATGATCACATTTCAAAACAAATTCATGAGCATCTTTGAGCAATGTTGGCTAAAAGAAACCTGCTTGAAGAACACGAGCTGCTGTCTTTCTCCACCATAATGTCCTCCATAGCCGTTGAGTGGCAATCTCACAAGATCCCCCCATTTCGCTGTAAGGAATACATCTCCTGATGATTTGGTCAGCTCCTTGGTGAAAAAGAAATGGCTCATCCCACATGTACCACTTCACATCATGAAGAAACTTCTTCCGTTGAGTAGAAGATAAGTCAAGAGGCATGATATTACTTACAAGATAGTTCACAATGTCTGTAAACCATGGTTCTTATTCTTGCACTCCAAATAGCTACTCGTCGGAAAAAGACTCATTTATCAATGTCTTATCCAACCAAGTGGCATTAGGATTCTCTAGACGCGAGAAATGATCAACAACTTGATTTTCAGTTCCTTTTCTGTCCTTGATCTCTTGTTCAAATTCTTGGAGCAAAAGAACCCATCGAATCAATCTAGGCTTCGAGTCCTTCTTTGAGACGGGATATCGAATAGCGGCGTGATCAGTGAAAACTGTCACCTTAGTCTCAAGTAGATAAGATCGAAATTTCTCAAAACTGTAAACGATAGCCAAAAGCTCTTTCTCCGTAGTAGTGTAATTCAGTTGAGCACCATTTAGAGTATTACTAGCGTAGTAGACTACATGAAATATATTTTTCTTTCTCTGCCCAAGAACTGCTCCAACTACATAGTCACTTGCATCACACATCATTTGAAATGGTTCATTACAATCAGGTGCAGTTATGACAGGTGCCGTGATTAGACTCTTCTTCAAAGTCTCAAAAGCTACAATGCACTCGTTGTCGAATTTAAAAGGAACATCTTTCTCTAATAGACTGCACAAAGGTTTTAAAATTTTCGAGAAATCCTTGATGAAACGCCTGTAAAAACCCGAATGATCAAGAAAACTTGGAATTCCTTTGACATAAATAGGTAAAGGAAGATTCTCAATGACCCCCACCTTAGCCTTGTCCACCTCTAGACCTTTATTAGAAACCTTGTTCTCGAGAATAATGCCTTAACGCACCATAAAATGATATTTCTCCCAATTGAGAACCAGATTGGTCTCAACACACCTCTTGAGAACATGTCCCAAATTTTGCAAGCATTCGTCAAAAGAATCGCCAAAGACTGAGAAGTCATCCATGAACACCTCCACATTCTGGCCAATTATATCAGGATAGATGGCCATCATACATCTCTAAAATATGGCTGGTGCACCACACAAACCAAAAGAAACTCGTCTGAAGGCGAAAGTACCAAATGGACAAGTGAAGGTAGTCTTCTCCTGATCTTCTAGAGCGATACAAATCTGATTATAACCCGAATAGCCATCCAGAAGACAGTAATACTCATGACCAGCCAACCTATCGAGCACCTGATCAATGAAAGGCAAAGGAAAATGGTACTTCCTGGTGGCTTTGTTTAGATTTCGATAGTCCATGCAAACTCTCCACCCTATGACTATTCTAGTAGGGATAAGCTCATTCTTCTCATTTGCTACCATAGTAATTCCACCTTTCTTTGGCACATATTGAACCGGGCTTACCCAAGAACTGTCGAAAATAGGGTAGATGATCCTTGCATCTATCCACTTCACAATTTCCTTCTTCACTATCTCCTTCATGATAGGATTAAGTCTTTTTTCCTGCTCGACTGTAGGCTTGCTATCTTCCTCTAGCAGAATTTTATGCATGCAGTAAGAAGGGCTGATTCCCTTAATATCTGCTATAGTCCATCCAATTGCCGACTTGAAATCTCTCAAAATCTTCAAGAGCTTGTCATCCTCACTACCTGAAAGGTCAGATGTAATAATAACATGCAAAGTGGATGCATCACCTAAAAACGTATACCTCAAATGCTCAGATAAAGGCTTAAGCTCAAGAGTGGGAGCTTCCTCAATAGTAGACTGGAGGCGTTTAGGAGCTTTATCCAATTCCTCATTTCTAAGAGATTCAAAAGGCATATCAATCTTCCTTTTCCAGGGAGAAGCATTCAAATATTGCAATTGCTCTTTACCTTCGTCATCTTCACTGTCTGAATTCCCCAATAAGGCTTTTTCTAAGGCATCAGATCTTAGCAATTGATCAAGTTCCGATGTGACCACCGAATCGACCAACTCCGCTTTGAAGCACTCCTCGTTATTAGTAGGAAATTTCATTACATTGAACACATTGAAAGTCACATCCTGATCTAGCACTCACATTTTTAGCTCACCTTTCTGTACATTAATCAAGGTTCGGCCAGTCGCCAAGAAAGGTCTCCCCAAGATTATGGGTATCTTTTTATCTTCCTCGAAATCTAGAATCATGAAATCCGCAGGGAAGAAGATTTTATCCACCTTGACTAAGACATCCTCCACAATACCTCGCGGGTATGTAATAGAATGATCGGCCAACTGCAAGGTCATATATGTAGGCTTTGGATCAGGTAAATCCAAATTTTTGAAGATCGACAGAGGCATCATATTGATGCTAGCTCCCAAGTCACAAAAGCATCTATCAAAAGATAATTTTCCAATAGTACACGAAATAGTGAAGCTTCCTGGATCCTTAAGCTCGAAGGTAACTTCTGTTGCAGCACAATACTGCATTCCTCCATGAGAGCGACAGTCTCTAAATCATCAAGCTTCACCTTCCGAGATAGAATACCTTTCTTAAACTTTGCATAATTAGGCATCTCTACTCGAGAGCCTTAGTGAAAGGTATGTTGATATGAAGTTTCTTGAACACCTCCAGAAACTTCTCAAATTGCTTGTCCAGCTTTTTCTTTTACAGCCACTTGGGAAAAGGCGGTGGAGGATAAATCTATTTCTCCCCTATATTACCCTCAGGCGGAGTGTGCTCAACAGTAGTCTTCCTTGGTTCCAGTTCTTTCTTCTACTGCTCTACTTCTTTTTCTGCTTCAGCTTCTTCAGTCAACTCTTGAGTTTGATCGGGATTTGCAACCTTCCCAGACCTCAAAGTGATTGCCTTTACCTGCTTCTTAGATTCCTTCTTTCCTGGCACTTCAGTGTCACTAGGCAATGTACCAGGTTGATGATTTAACAAGGTATTAGCAATTTGCCCAATTTGATTTTCCAAGGTCTTGATAGAAACATCTTGACTCTTGCATAAAAGCTTCAACTCCTCCAATTCAGAGTTCTCATTAGCTGATAATATTTGGAGCTGTTGCTTTGGCACATACTGCAGTTGCTGAAAACCAGGGGGTTGTACTGCTTAGCTGTATAGGGCTGATAAGGCTGTTGAACCGTATTCTGAGCGTTGCTCCAACTGAAATTAGGATGATTGCGGTTGTTTGGATGATAGGTGGCTGGCGCTGATCGTTGCGATCGCTGGAAGTTGCTTATATATTGAGCTGATTCATTAGAAATTGTATACTGATCAGTCTCATGGGCACCAGCATATAGCTCACAAACACTAGTGATTTGATTAACTCCATAGTTAGCCAATATGTCCACCTTCATCGTCAAAGCCTTAAGTTGGGCAGCGATAGCAGTTGCTGCATCCAACTCCAGAATTCCTGCTACTTTTCCCTGAGTAAGTCTCTGTGCAGGATTCTGGTACTCATTAGCAGCCATCAGTTTAATGAGTTGATAAGCTTCATCATAGCTTTTATCCCACAAGGCTCCTCCTGATGCTACATCAAGCATGGGTCTAGAAGTAATATCCAGTCCATTGTAGAAATAGTTAATAATCATCCAATCAGGCATGCCGTGGTGTGGGCACTTCCTTAGCATCTTCTTATATCGATCCCAAGCCTCACACAGAGATTCTCCAGTTTGCTGTGCAAACTGAGTAAGAGCATTCCTGATTGCAGCAGTTTTTGCCATCAGAAAGAATTTAGTGAGAAACTTTTGTGCAAGATCCTCCCAAGTTGTGATAGACCCTGCTGGTAGAGAATGTAACCACCACTTCGCTTTGTCCCTCAAAGAGAATGGGAATAATCGCAGCTTAATACCATCTTCAGTCACATCATTGAATTTGAAAGTATCATAAATCTCGATGAAATCCCTGATGTGCATGTTTGGGTCTTCAGTAGGATTACCCCCAAACTGAACTGAGTTCTGTATCATCTGAACTGTGCTTGACTTGATCTCAAACATGTTAGCCCTGATGGCTGGTCTGATGATGCTTGATTGAATGTCATTCTTCGGCTGAGAATAGTCCATCAAAGCCTTCGGATTTTCTGGTTGATCACCCATGTCAACTAATGCTGGTTTTTTAACTTTCTCTTCTTCTTCCTCGCTAACTTCTCTACGAACAACAACAAGTTATTCCTCGGCTTTATCCAGAGTTCTCATACGAGTACGCGAACACGTATGCATACACCCTCGCTAGAGTTCCTGAAATAAGACAAGGAAACAAATAAGTAACAATGTCCAAGTCAATGAACTTTAACGACCACTAATGGAAAGCACATAAACAAATAAATTAACACTGCAGTCCCCGGCAGCGGCGCCAAAAACTTGTTAGTCGCTAAACACGCGATAATATTACACGCAAGTATACAAGTTTGCAAGTTATAGAATCTTTTCTAGTTCATTCCCACAGAGATTATATTGGTTAATTATCTAATTTATGCACCTAGGCAACAATGTATGGTTATTATCCAATGCTAAGACGATAACAATTTGAGGTTGTTTATAACTAAGAATTATACTAGCAATTATAACTACGAGAATAAGGTTGACTGAATTGATATATATGACAAACATGGGATTCTAACTTCATTAAGTACTTCATTCAATAGCCTTATTATTCTTAACCTTAGCATGCAATGGTGATGACACTAATCAGATAACACGAAACTGATAAACCCCAACTATCGTTGCACGAGTACCATTCTACCAGACATCCACAAAAAAGATAGAAGCTGAATAGGCACCAATTATATTGAGACCCTATATGTCTATATAATTTGACAACATAATGGTTTAAGCATAAGTTATCTATCCTGATTACATAGGGCAAGTAAGATGGTTAAAATTACCAACGAATCATGCATAACAATGACATGACCTACGCTAGCATGGCAAGTTCTAAACCCTTAAATTCACTTTCACTTCATTAAGAATTAATATGCTATCTTATAAGTTCGCGACGCTCATAAAACGAATAAGCACAACCAATCCTAGGATATCAAACAATCCCCACATACTAAGGCATAAGAATAATTTAACTAAAGAAATCCATAAATAAATCTGCTAGAACCCCATGATAACGATTGGCCCATGATCGGACTCATCATCAACGTGGGTTTCGATGAAAACATGATATAGCAAACGTAGTCTTTATACGATAAATAAAACCAAGTATAAACGAGAGTATAGGTTCAGCAAAATAAGAAACAAGCATCCAAATTACAACTTAAACAAAGATTCACAAGAATAAACTAGATCGTCTTCGCCTTTGTTGAATTGTGCCAAAAGGTCTCTTGTCTTCTTTTCCTAGTGCTCAGGTCTGTCTCTGATTTCTTCTTCTTAAAAATGACCTAAAGATATGTTTATATAGCAGTCCATGCATCCCAGGAGTCCAGCAAATCGAATTGTAGTAGAATCAAGATTTTTACATCCCGACACGGCGCGGCCGCGCGCTTCAACAGCGCAGGCGCGCCGGCTCCCTGCTTTATGGCGCGGGCGCGCGCTCTCACAGCGCGGGCGCGCCGGCCTTCTGCCAGAAAACATAATTTCTTCTCCTTATTCCTTGCAGCTTCAAGCCAATTCTTCAAGATTTTACTTGCACACATCCTAGACACCATATTAGCATTAAAACCATGCTAATTCACCCGATTCACGAAGTAAAGCCTGAAATGCAAAAACACTTGAAAACACGTTAAAACACAAAAAACTTGAGAACAAATACACCAATTCAAAGCTTATTAGAGCATAAATAAATGTCATAAATGCCACTTAACATATAGGCGTCTGGATAAGAGGATGGATGCGATACATGACATTCAGAGCAGGTTTGCACGTGATCTCACCCAGGCATTGGGGACAGCTTACAGAGCCACCGATATTGACATCCAGTGGCCAGTATTTGGTGAGGACTCCGTGTATCCACCTCCAGACACTCCTGACACTCCACCCGTTGAGGGTGAGGATCCTGATTCCGAGTAGGTATGTCTGATTCCTTACTATTTCCTTCACTGAGGACAGTGAATATTTTAAGTTTGGGCGTAATAGTTGAAAGAATATGTTTTGTGTGAGTCACATATAGTTTGCATATTTATGATAGTTTAGTTCATATAGTTACATTTTTACCATGTAGTTTTTTTTTTATTTTTGGTAGTTTTTATAATAGTTTGTTCATATAGTTCATGCATTTGCATTATAACAGGATCCCGTAGATGATTTTTCCGATTAACTCGTGATATTGATGCTAGTGTAGTGATGTCGTATTTAGTGAAGTTGAGTCGTATCGAGTTGATTTGTATGCTAGAGACACTTGTATTTCACTAAGTCTTATAGGTTGCTTGAATTCCAGATCATGATCATGGTTTGTTTATTTGTCGAGGTTTAATCACTTGTTTATATTTAAAATTTAGGATATTCTCTTAATAATTAAATAACATGGATTTTTAGAATTTGGAGTAAAATTGGATTTCATTTCCAGTTGTTGTGGCTAGGTGTCAAATGGTTAATAGTCGGCTCATATTTATATGAGTAGTCTAGGGTTGAACGAGAAGAAGCGAAACGCACTTGTTCATAAATTGTGAAAAAGAAAAGAAAAAGAAAAGGAAAAAAAAGGCAAAAAAAGAGAAAAAAGAATAAAAAAAATAAGTGTTATGTATAATTGATCATGAGTGGGTCTTTAGTACTCGAGTTATTAAGTTCATAGGGGACTTTGTGCCTAGTGATCTAAGGCTTTTATAGTCTGGGATCCGCTAACCTAACGCTCACTACATGGGTACTATTGTATAAGGCTTTTGTGGACTTCACTCATTGCACAATCAAATAAGCATATTTATGTTGTTTTGTTTAAATAAAAGCATGAATCCATATAAAACTGCAATATAAGAATTGAAGTGTTATAAGTTATTTTGAGTCTAGCTTTTTATTTTATTTATAACCTTGCGATTGCCTTGATGAGTGGCGAGTCATGATTATTAATCTAGTGGCGATAGTATATCTGTAAGCATTTGCACACACGCACGTTTCTAGTTTGTAAGTTGATTTTTATGATTTGATTAATCTTTATGCGAGTAACTGCATTTGTTGAGATGTTTCTTGTTGATTGGTTTAGTTATTCTATGGGGATCGTTGCATTCATTTAGTTCCATTCATGCATTTTTGTTTCTTGTTCTTTGAGTCTGTTTATGCTTGAGGACAAGCATCGATTCAAGTTTGGGGGTATGTTGAGTGGCATTTATGACATTTTATAATGCTCTATTAAGCTTTGAATTGGTGCATTTGTACTCAGGTTGTTGGTGTTTTAATGTATTTTCTAGTGTTTTTGTATTTCAGGCATTATTCTAATGATTAGGTGAATTAACATTGTTTTGGTGCTAATATGGTATTAGGATGGTGTCCAAAGAATAAAGCTCGGGAAGCCAACTCAGTTGCATCAAGAATTAACGAATTAAAGAAATTTTTCCTGAAGCACGGCGCACCCGTGTCGGTCTAGCGCGCGACCACGCCCATTTGTCAGGAGGACAGCGCGCCCGCGCTGATGAAACGCGTGGCCGCACCGGGTCGGGATCTCAAAATCCTGATTCTACTTGATTTACAATTGGAGGACTTCTATTTGCATGGGCTGCTATATATACTTAAATAAAGGACATTTTCCAGAAGGAGAGACGTACCAGAGCACAAGGAGAGCCATAAGAAGACCGTGTTAGCATGATTTAACGAAGACAAAAGAAGATCTTATTTTTACTTTTGAATCTTTATTCTAAGTTGTAACTTGGATGCTAGTTTTCTTACTCGTGAACCTTACTCTTGTTTCGTACTTGGTTTAATTATTTATTCAGTATAAAGACTATGTTTATTATACCATGCTTTCATCGGAACCCACGTTGATAATGAGTACGATTATGGGCTAATCGCTATCGTGGGGTTCTAGCGGATTTATTTATGGATTTCTTTAGTTAAATTGTTTCGATATCTTAGTGTGTGGTGATTGTATGATAACCTAGTATTGGTTGTGCTTATTCATCTTATGAGGGTCGCGAACTTATAAGATAGCGTGTTAATCTTTAATGAAGCGACAATGAATTTAAGGATTTAGAACTTGCCATGCTAGCATAGGTTCATGTGTTATTGTTATACATGATTTGTAGGTAATTTTTTCCATCTTACTTTCCCTGTGTAATCATGATAGATAACTTGTGCATTAAACCATTATGTTGTCAAATTCTATAGACATATAGGGTCTTAATATAATTGGTGTCTGTTTAGCTTCTATCTCTTTTGTGGATGTCTGGTAGTATGTTATTCGTGCAACAAAAGTTGGCGTTTAGCAGTTTCGTGTTATCTGATTAGTGTCATCACCATTGCATGCTAAGGTTAAGATCAATAAGGCTATTGAATGAAGTATTTAATGAAGTTAGATTCCCATGTTTGTCTCATATAATATACAACTCTTTTACTCTCTTAGTTATAATTGTTAATTTAATCGTAGTTATAATCAAAACCCCAATTTGTTATCATATTAGCATTGGATAATAACCATATCATCGGTGCATAAGTGCATAAATTACATAGTTAACCAAAGCCAGTCTATGTGGGAACGAACTAGAAACAATTCTATATTACTTGCGAATGCGTATACTTGCGTGAATATTAGCGCATGTTTAGCCCTAACAACCAACCACCATCATATCATCATCTAAACACTAACTCCTCCCAATACCATCACATTCTCGAGGAAACAATCATCAACCTTAGTTCTAACTAACTAAACATCAAGATAATAACACATTAACCATCAAAACAAGATTTACAACTAAGATCTTTGATTTTCTTGAAACTTAAACCTTAAATAAAGTTTGAAGGGTTTATACCTTTCTTGAAAGATTGAACTATGTTCTTCTTGATGGTTGAACCTTGGGGATACTTGGGTAAGCTTAAGAACCCTAAATCAATCCATGAAAATCAGGAAACCAAGAAAAGTTACTATTCTACACTATTCATCATCACTTTCATGGAATTATTTCACCATTCAAACCTTAAGGAAATGCTCTCAAAAATTTATCTTACCTTAGTTTAGTATGTAGGAAGCTTAGGAATTAATTATAGAATTTTTCCATGGCTTGAAGTGGAGTTTTTGAATTTGATTTTTTCCTCCTTCTTGGAATTGCCGACTAGAGCTTTTATGAGAGAGAAGAGAGTGTTTTTGCTTTGCTTCTTGGATGCTTCTTGTGATATAATATGTTTGTATGTGTATATATATATTCTAGGATAAGAAAATCTCTCACAATCTTGCTAGGTTAGCTAATAATCAAATCTAGTTGCTAGTTAAGTACTCTCATCACTATACATGGCACTATTTACTTAGCTAGGTTACTATGCACTATCTTAATTACTATTCTGGCTAGGTTAGCTACTATTTGGTTTTTAACCATGGTTACTTTCTTACCTTAGTTAGCTTGCATGGTTAGAAGGGCTTGATACATTTTATTTATTCGCTTACGTGTTCGCTCGGTCGCTTATTGGTTTTCATACTAAATCTTCGTAAGCGGTTCGCGGGGTAAATCCTTTCTTATATGTCCTTTATGATTTGAATCCTTGTACTTGGGTTTGAATTTGTAGGATTTTAGATTTTTAATTATATATTGATTTTCGTATTCCTTGATGGTTCATAGATACGGTCGTTTTTCAAAGTTTGTTTTTTTCAAAAACTAATAGTGTTTACATACACTTATTTGGTACGTATAATCATGTTATCGACTCAGAAACTAAATTTCCCATGCATAATATAGTGTGGGCTAAAAAGTTTCCCCCGATTGTCAGGGTTACTATTCATCAAACATTTTACAAAGTCTCAAAAATTCGAGTTATTACAGATTTCAATCTGCTTTATCTGCAATTTTTTCCCGGTGCTCTTCAACATCATCCTTGTATGAAATTAGTATGGCTTGATAGTCTTGGTTTGACATATATGTAGTGAGGAGTTGTTGAGTGATATTGACTAGGCCTGCAAGCTGCTCAACCAAAAGATCATCAACTGTAGAAGTTTGGGCTTGAGCATCCTGTTAGGTAATGAGTTACACACAGGGGGGGGGTTGAATGTGTTTTTGGTGTTTTATGCTTTTCTTGAACTGTTTATGGTTGTGAACAAAGTAAATCAAATCATGTAGTGAAATGTGTTACTGCAGAAATTGAACATGCAATAATAGAGAACACAGATATTTCAAAACTCACTTAATTTTATATTAAAATTAAGAATGTTTTGCTACAAAATTTCTAGGCTCTTTGTTAATAAAGAGATTAGCTTCTTCTTGAGAGAGTTACAAGATTTTCTATCTAAATTGTTACTTCTAACAAAGGACCAGTGTTAACTTTATAATTCAATTAACTGCTGGTTTACACAGTGTACAATAAGACATGCTATTAACTTTAGTAAACTGTCACTTGTCATTTCCATTTTAGGAAAAGTGTATCTTCTATTTCTGGATTAGTATATCTTAGCACCCTGTGTTAACTTTGACCTTCCTTTGTCAGTTAATCTTCACCATTGATCTTGTACATCCTTCAAGCTGCTTTTTGTAGACTTGTCAATCCAGCTGGTTGGATTGTTTATTGATTGTAGATATAGTAATTTGTACTTTGAGATTTTACCTCGAGATCTCTAGTTAGGCATATAGAGATCTTGACATCTCGATAAGTATATTGACTTATCAAGATCTCTAATACTCCATAGTAGATTTGACTTGTAGAGGTCTCTGAGTTCTCTATAAAAGAATTTGGCTTGTCGAGATCTCTGAGCTTCATGTCTTCACTTTGAATTGTCGATAACTCTGATATCTCTAGTGACATTTTGACTTGTCAATATCTCGGAGATCTCTAGTGACATTTTGACTTGTCGATATCTCAGAGATCTCTAGTGAATAAATGACTTGTCGATATCTCCAATCTTCATATCTTCAATTGGCATGTCAATATCTCTCTGAGTTCTCTAGTAGCTTTTCTGACTTCTCGATAAGTCATTTGGAGTTCTAGAGCTTCGTTTTGATATATCGCACGCTTGAATCGGAGTTCGATAACGTCTTCGTTTGTGCATTTGATTCTCAAGAACGTATCATTTTTAGGGTTTTCTCAGTAATTACTATATTTTTACTGGTTGTAACTGAATAAACGAATAAAATGAAATAAGAAATATGCAATTTATATTTACGGAATATTGGTTCATTTTGGATCGTTAAATTAGTTGCTTAGCCGCTAAGTAACTGCAATAACGATCCGATTTGATACCCGTATTGGATAATTATCCAAACCGAGCTTTTTATAAAACACTTTATACGAAAATAATGTAATAATATCCCGTATTTCGAGAATACGGGTTTCGTTGATTCACCGAAATGATTGTCATATCGAAAATCTTGCGCCGGGCCGCGCACTGGTCAAACCGTAATCCGGATCGAAAAAGTCAAAACACGGAAAATGTCTGGAATTACCAGATTAGGTTAGGAAGGAGTTTTCGGAAGAGTTTCGGGTTGTAAAAACGTAAAAATAGTTGAAGTCGGACGATTTCCGACTTTATAAAATAATTTTATAAATATTCAGAAAATAATTAATAAATTCATAAGTCATTATAAAATCATATAACACTCCATAAATTACCAGAAAAATACCTTAATTACCTATATTTTATTCTGGACATATTAAAATTAACATACTCACATTTTATTATATACAAACATCCAAATATTATTATCAATCATCAGAGAATTCACCAAAAATTCATATAATATTCACATAATAATCATATATTGATACAAATAATTACACGATATTTCCCGGATGTTACATCCTTCCCCCCCTTAAAAGGATTCTGTCCTCAGAATCACGCTAAGGAATCATACTGATACTTTTCAAGTTTATCACTTTCATTTTCTCAGGTTAATCTCTCAACCTTATAATTTTTTTATAACTTTAACGTATAATTTCAATCTTTCCTTAATAGCTTTTTGCTAACATCACATTCTATTTGTTGCTTGTATAACTCAATTCAAATCTCCATCTTCTATATATAATGGAGCTAACTTATTCTTTCTGGGTATATACAAATAAACGCTCTATGAATTCGCTATACGGGTAGCGGTGAACCCAACTCATTTCTATTTATCCTGCCTATTTTACAATCTAGAAGGGACTAGTATAACACATCTTAATTCTCTTTTTCTTTCTAATTCTAGTAACTCATGCTTATGAGCGTTTCCAACTGTTACTCAGTGTTGAACTCGTCCCCATATGTTTCTTTGTTCAAATTTATAATCACTTCCCATCGCATTCGAGGCTCTTTAATCATTCCCGTAATCTTCTTCTTTATTTGTAAATGATGCACTGAGACCATGGCATATTTAATTTCTGACATTGACTATGATATTTTTTTTCAAGCACCTTTCTTATAATTTCTCAGGTCTCATCACTTTAATCACAACTCAACGGTCTCTTACCGATATTAAATCTATCAGTTACTTACGTAACCTGAATCAACCTTCATTGTATACATAGGGAGCTAAATTACTCTTCTTAGTCATATACATTTAAACGTCTTATGAACTCGTCATGCTTGTAACTATAAGGCCAACTCATTCGTAATTGTTCTATCTATTTCAGTGTCTCAGTAGACTAACTTAATTTATACTCATCTGCTTCTCTTTCTAATTCTAATAATTTGTGTTTATAAACCTTCCATTTTCCCTGACTGTTTTACTTTACTTCCCGCGTCTCTTTCTGTTTGGTTAGTCTGGCATATGATCATTTTCAATCGTATTCAAGAACCTTTAGCTGGTCTCTTGTACTTTCCATCCATCTGCGCCCAATATACTGAGCTCATGGCGTCTGATGCTTCGAAATATTCTAAATTTATTCAAAACTAAAAATTAAAAGAAAATCTCGACAATTGCATTTAGCTCACCACTTTGTAGTATACTTCAATTTATTTTCAATCACTATCAGGTATATTCATCGAGCAAGAATCTTTTACTATCTAAAAGGAAATATTAGTTTGGAATGGAATGAATTATAATCTTATTCAAAACTGAATTCTTAGTACTAATACTTATTTTGTTGTCATATCAAATTAGATATCAATATAAACTTTGATGCTCACAACATTCCATACTGAAGTCAACATCAATCATCTATATTAATACCACCTTTGATATCTAACAACAAAGTGAGTATCAGCATCAACTAGAAACCGGATCAACACCTGTTCTTTAATTTCTAACTTTTCTAATTCTTTTATCCACTCCCCAGCAATTTTAGTGATATTCACTCTTTCTTTTCTACTCAAGACATCTATCTCTGAATGGATCTTGCTTGGTTGGTAATTAACCATACTTCTGTAGCTCATAATTAATTATAACCAGAGTTCATACCTTTAGAGCTTCGAACGCAGTTGCAAATCTTTCACCCTTCACATATCTTCAGGTGTTCAACTTGGTCTTCCTTAGTTCTTGAATGGGCGAGGATGTTACTAATAAATACAATTACACTATCCAATCACTCCTTATATACTATGTTTATTTAATTCTTCAGATTTATAATTTCTGATAACCGATGCGTGACTTCATACCTCCATTCTCTTTTCTCCATGATCACCTTTGTATAGCGCAAAGTACTCCTTATTTCATTATTATTTCATTCCATATTTCTGAAGTTTTCCTTTTCTCAGTATCTCATTCCTACTGGGTTATACGACACATGGCTTTTGACACCAGCTTGACTCCGTACAGTAACTAATGAGAAATTCTTAACTCATTTCTCGAGGTAACCTTGGTAAATCATTCGGTAGAACCATCGGGCTTTGCTTTAATTCTAAAGAATTCCGATATGAGATTCATTGTAACATTCTTCTTTTTTTAACAGTTCTCCACTAATACCTTGGGTTAATCTCCCATGTTTACACGTGTTCTTTGAATGAAATTTCTAGCTTCCATTATCGGTGCTTCATTTCATTCTCCTTCCAGTTCTGACATAGCTGACGTTCACAACTTGCTTATATCCCAAACTATTTTATAAAATATATTTATCATCCTTTGGATTCCACTTCTTTTCTTATTTAGTTCTTCATTCTCATTACTCATTAACTCTTTTAACATAAGGAATGTCTTTTTCTTGATAATATTAACATGTGCATTATTAGCTAAGCCATTTCTGAAGTTAATTAAAGGCTTTTATTTATAATATTTAAGTTTTTATTGACAGAATTATCAAATTCATCGATGGTTACTTTCTTAGCCTCACTTAAATCATCATTGATCGCATATTTGGCTTTTTCCAATTGATCAACATTTCTTCTTCCCAAGTTCATATGTGTACTTCGTTAGTCTTCGTCTTACATCGGATACTTGGATTTGCGAGCTTTCGAAAACTTTTATTCAATCACCATTCGATATGGGTATACTTTCTAGTCCTTCCTGGAATGCTATTACAGATGATAAAATCTCTTTGCTTTATCTTGAACCTTCAGTTCTTGAAAATTTTCTTCTTACTAGCATGTACCAATTACTTTCTGTTCCTCTTGTTTATCGAAAAGAGCGTATTCATCTAGATAAAGTCTCGCACATGTTTGTGGTAACATCACGCTAATTCTGCTAAACTTTCGATTCCTGTTAATGCCATCACTTCCTTCACCTTGCTAACCGCTTTGATTTTAGATCTGAAAATCATGTTAGAGCTTGACTCAATCTAATTGGAATCGATCTCCATTTAGCTAACCATTAGTTGGTAAAGTTGATCAATTAACTCTTTTAACCGATCACTTAAACTAAGTGAAGACTAACTAACTAGAATCAAAGACCAATTACATAAAGTCAGTTCGATCATAACATTCTTTCTCAAGAATCAAAATCACAACCATTTGGAGTACAACTGGGAGTGAGAATATACTTCTTTATCCTTATATGTAGGGTAATTTCTGAAAATTTGGGTAGCACCTCCCCTATGCTATCTACTACCAGTCGGACTCAAGCCGACACCATCAATCTACCAAATCGTCTACAATCACATCCATCCATTTCCATCAACCAAATTTATCCATCCACCATAGTTCGAACTATATCATTCTGATTAGTATAGGTATGATTAATTGGCATAACATAGATCTTTTTGAAATGGGACTAAGGTCTGAAACCAACAATGATTAATATAACCACACTTTTCTCAGTTCTTTCAGAATATTACAAAATTTTATTAGCGAACTTTAAAGTTTATCTTGTTGTTTCTAAAATTTTTATTTCACAAGTCTCTTAACTTATCCCTTACCATTACTAATTGGGTATAGTTACTTTTAAAAATTATGCTGCATCCTTCAACGAACTACACCAATACTCCTTCTTTGACAATACACACTCAATTTCATTAGTGAGTTTGTTTATCTTTCAATAACCATGCAGGGTCTTAATTATCATCGTCACAATCGGGTGAAAACTCCATCATCAGTTCATTATTTCTTAAAAGGTCTCACAGTTGAATCACCATTACTCTATCTCCACTTATGTTCTCGTATCGAGCTTTCATCACCGACCCGGTTAAGGGTATTAAATTTATAACTTATTCACTCAAGGTAGAGAACTTCACAATTTCTTGAAGAACACGTTCAAAATTTGTTTGCAATTAAGATTTCTTTGATCTTGTATCTTCACGACAAATATCTTTCCGCGACGAAGGGATTCTTCATATATTAATTACCTGTCTGATTCAGTGTCCAGAATTCCCTTGATCTCCGATTGTTGTCTCAACACTCGTTCTCTTTGCATACAGCCTTACTTCCTTATTTTATAACTAATTTATTTGTGACGATTCGCCAACCCTTCATTTCATGTCGAAATCCTCTGATTTGAAGTGTGTCATGATAACGCAATCTATCGTACTGATGAGATCCTCGTAGCATGAACAATTTCCAGACTTGATGTCTTCGCCACGTCCATGTTATCGATGAATTCCTTCTTCCTTACCCGCAGATGTCCACCATTTATCGGTTTACAGTCGTATCTATGTTTGTTGTATGATTCCACATGCCACACTATTTTATTTCTTTTAAAACCGTCAGAGAACAGACTCTACGCAAGAGGAGAGTTTGCGAATATGACTTTGATTGAAAACTGAATAAGGAATAACAATGCCACAAACGATTGGGAGAATTTGTAATTCAGTAAATTGAAGGAAGAAGAATGAGTGAAGATTTAGATGTGAATGAGACAACCATATTCGTATTCAAGATGGCCAGTCTTTCATACTATATGGCATACAACACATGATTAAGTGGCGTCCCACCCGACTCTTCATCATTTCGACTAAGCGTCATACCACAACACTGCTTTTCTCAATCAGAAATTAGTGATTTGAGGAGAGAAACAATTCAGAAGGAATACAACAATTTTCTTTCATCTTCAACTCATATGATTTATCGATAGAAGAAACTTATACGTATCCAAGAATCAAGAAGAACATATGTTATCATATTAAGAAGAGGAATTTTGATGTTGATCACCTTCCACGCTTCACCTACGTATGCCTTCAGAAACCAGTTGAATGAGAGGTTCACAATTTAGGTTACATTATAACTTTGAAATGTCATCTGGAAATGCATCCACATTAAATGCTTTAATGATTTGATCTTAATTGCGTTCCTACGAAATTTATAATTTTTTACTTCCGATTTCCTTTATGCCACGTAGGGTAACAGTCGATCTCGCAACGTCTCAACTCCGTCGATAGGAATACTATTTTTTTCCAATTATCTGGAAGATTCTTCCATTTTCTTCAGTCATCCGCTATCCGTTCAACTTACGAATCTCGTTAAATTTTAATAATTTCATGAATTGGGTAAACAATATTTTAACATGTTCATTCAATTGTTGGTATTATTTAGGCAAAGATTACTCTCATCTTTCACAAAAACTTTAAACTTTCTCCCTGCTGGGGGGTCCACTTAGTCCTTCAAATAGACAACACTGAGTCTATATACATTCTTCTTTTTAGGTCATTTTCTATTTATAATAACAGGAACATAAATAGTAATTTGACAACCAAATTGTAAAACTCATTTCATATAAAAATCTTCTGAAAGTTGATTTAGATAACCTTCTCCGAAATCTCATTTTAAAATTTTGAAAATCAATTATTTGGTCGTCATTACGATATAAGTTACTTGCTATCCTCTTGATCCGCTAATGAAATATCTAATTAAAGGAATGCCCATATAAGGGTCTCTCCATTGTGGTACATCTTCTACTCTTCCTTAGATTCTGCTCGCACTTATTAGTTGACGAAACTTCATTTACCGTCGTATATCATTTTATGCGCAATCCTACCGTAATGCTGACATTTAATACTGTCTTTGACATTCTTGTCATCGTCCTTGACGTTATGCTTGCAACCACGCACGCGACTCAATGTTCGGTCTATAGATAGGGTCGCATCTTCTTGTTAGTCTTACCTATACTTAGTAAGGTAGATATTATTCCTTGCGCAGCCCCCGATAAGTGATAGGAATCTTCTCGTAGCGGTGGTGCCTTCGAAACGTGCACTATTGGTTCTTCATCAGCTTCCATCAACTTGTTGCCTCCAGCGTGAAGCTCGTCCGACTACCTAATTCTAAGTTAAATCATACCCAAAACTCACCTAGACTTTCTTACGCGAAGTTCTCACAAGACTCAATCGCATTTTTTTTAAAACCGCATGAAACGTAGGGTAACATATCCAGTCTCTGTCAAACTATCGATTCCTCATTACTGTAGGATCTGAGAACTCAATATACCTATAGCGTTGCGATATTCGCCTTACGCTTGCCCCAACATTCTTGGCTTACCAATTCCGTATCGGACCTG
Source organism: Apium graveolens (assembly GCF_009905375.1). Lineage (NCBI taxonomy): Eukaryota > Viridiplantae > Streptophyta > Magnoliopsida > Apiales > Apiaceae > Apium > Apium graveolens. Next base: position 172,351,251 of record NC_133653.1, read on the forward strand.
CCAATCCTCATTCACACTCAATTCGAACTTAAAATGAGTCTGCCTAGGGTCTTTCCTATCTCATATGACCTATCACTCCTATCTTACCCTCACCTATTCTTATTTCAGTGACCAATAACCTGTAGCTTTGATACCAATTGTAACACCCCCAAATCCGGGGTCAGGATTGGGTGTCACTACACAACTTTAAATAATAAAAACCTGTATATTAAAATAAATATACAGATAACCCCTCATTAATCAGGATTACTTACAGGTTATGGTATGAAACAAGAATCTAACCTTCTAAAATTACATTGTCTAAATACAATTTTATTACCTTATTACTAATTTCCTTGTAATGACCACTCTGGCACCTCCAAATTTCTTTAGCTGGAATTTCACCACTTTTGATGTCTATTAAAAGCTATGCACTTTTGTCCTCATTTGATACTGAAAGAAATAAGAGTTCACAAAGCAAGAGTGAGCCAAAAATGCCCAGCAAGTATTATAATTGGTTTTCAGGTATCAGATCAAAGAAACTCCTGGAAACGATTGTTGAATGATTTCAAAACATTTTTATATTTTTAAAACAGTTGAGCGAACAAAACGTCATCCCTCATTGGCCTTTAATCATAAATCACATTTTTTTGCAAAAGAACAGTGAATGTTTCAATATTTCATCCCTTTTGAATCAAATCTTTGTTTGATTTTATAATTATGAACTATTCGGAAAGGAATGCCGTTAATGGCGATCAACAATAAATTAGACTGGACACTAGAAATGAACATATGCACTATAACCTGCTGATCAGTCAGGAGATAGTGCGGATCTATACCCAACTGCATAGACCCAACCAACATATGCGGTTCCCAGGAAACTATGGCCAAAGGGTCCGGTCCATCTCTGGCCTATAGGATCCAACTCATTACTGGTCCTCATAATAATCGTCCAGCCCATAGAGTATTTTGATGTCAAATTATTTTGATTTCAAAACATCCCAAATCAGGGTTCACAAATAACCCGAACGAATGGGTATTTGCTCAAGAGAGCAATCGATAATATAGGAACAATAATGAAAAGAACTGGCATAATAAGAGTAATTGCAGCGAACTATAAAACAGTTAACTATTCTGAATTTAGAATAAGAGCGAATAAATATTTACAGTATTTTAGGAGAAAGGTTAGGAATACTTGCCTGAATTGATAATCCTCTAATCTTTAACTAGCTGCCATACCACTCAGTCCTGTTGCATCTATATTTCCTTTGACATGCTACTTGACCTTTCTTATCATTTACCCTCTTAGGTTTATCTTTATTCTGAATCCGCTCATTTCATAATTACACGCAATCAAGCTTTACTTCTATAATCTCTATTTGGCTTTGAACGTCTCGCACTATGCGGATCTATCACAAATAATACTATTCAATGAACTGACAATATATAATTGTCTAGGCTATACATTTATCCCTATCGTCTACCCGCCCGATAATAACAGATAATGATCACATCTCATTCAGATAACGTTTAAAAGACATGTTGACTCATAATTCACATAACACGTATACATAAGTCACATGATCATGTTATTCATCTAACACGTAGTCACATAATTTATGCAGTATATAAGTTGAATCGTCAGAAGATAGATTTTGAAGCATCTATAATCGAAATCGGGTCAAAAAGAGTATTTTATTGATCAATAACTGACTCGAAATGATTCATAAAAAAAACACCCTTTTGATGTCAAAGAATTTAGGCTTCAAAAATTATTTTTATTGAAATCGGAATATTTTTCTGAGTCTAGAGGCGTTCGTTTCACATTAAACGGACGAACGGTTGATTTATTGTGAATTTTTGAAAAAATTTCGGAATTAAAACGGTCTCCGAATCATTTAATAATTAAATAATAGGGTTCAAATACCCAAATCTAACTTTAAAATAATTTTTTAATAATTATTGAGTCTTGAAAATAATTTAAAATAATATTTTAAAGCTCGAAACTATTTTTCGAAAAAGAATAAATAATTAAATCTAATTAAATAATCAATTAAAATTAATAACTAATTAAATTAATTAATCAATTAATATTTAAATTAATTGACTAATTAAATAATTAATTATCAATTAAAATTAATTAATTAACTAATTATGATTTATTTTAGAATTAAAAATAATTTTTAGAATAATAAGTAATGAATTTTGGAATTTTTAAAATTAAAAGAATTGAATTTTGAATTAATTAATAAAAAAGAAAATGCAGAAACAAAAATTGGTTTTAGGAATTAGGGTTTTGGGGATTAAACCCGGGTCGGGAAAAATCAGTAAAACGGGTCCTCAAGAATCACCCGGGTCAGGTCAACGTCGGCCGGAATCTGGGATTTTCCGACGACGTTACCGACTCCAGTGACCTTGATTTCAGCCCTCAAACAGCCCACTTGCTTCGCTACGACTACGTTTAGCACTTCTAATCCAACAACAGAAAATCGAAAAGTAAAAACTAAAAATTCAAGAACTCGTTTATACTACTCCGGGGGTTATATTCATCAATTCTACATACCATTCAATTGCAAATTCCACGATAAAGCTTATTTAAGCATCAAAACCATCAAACGATTCGTAAATCAAAAAGCCCCAAATTTCAACTCAAGAACACCAAGAACCCTAATTTCGAATTTTCAGAAAATCAAACCTCAATTACTATATGTTACTAAACTCTATTTTTGAAGTATAATATATGAAATTGACCAGAAAAACATACTCTACAACATGGTATCATCAAAATAATCAGATAATCATGTTTGCAAAAATTCATATTTTAAATCATATAAATTCGAATTAAAATAATAAAATAAAAAAATTACCTTGATTTCTGCATAAAAATGGTTGATTGATTTGGAAAGAACTTTTCTAGAGCTTCATTTTGATATATCGCACGCTTGAATCGGAGTTCGATAACGTCTTCGTTCATGCGTTTGATTCTCAAGAACGTATCGTTTTTAGGGTTTTCTCAGTAATTACTATATTTTTACTGGTTGTAACTGAATAAACGAATAAAATGAAATAAGAAATATGCTATTTATATATACGGAATATTGGTTCGTACTGGATCATTTTGGATCGTTAAATTAGTTGCTTAGCCGCTAAGTAACTGCAATAACGATCCGATTTGATACCCGTATTAGATAATTATCCAAACCGGGCATTTTATAAAACACTTTATATGAAAATAATGTTATAATATCCCGTCTTTCGAGAATACGGGTTTCGTTGATTCACTGAAATGATTGTCGTATCGAAAATCTTGCGTCGAGCACGGGTCAAACCGTAATCCGGATCGAAAAAGTCAAAACACTGAAAATATCCGAAATTACCAGATTAGGTTAGGATGGAGTTTTCGGAAGAGTTTCGGGTTGTAAAAACGTAAAAACGGTTGAAGTTGGATGATTCCAGACTTTATAAAATAATTTTATAATTATTCAGAAAATAATTAATAAATTCATAAATCATTATAAAATCATATAACACTCCATAAATTAACGGAAACATACCTTAATTATCTATATTTTATCCTGGACATATTAAAATTAACATACTCACATTTTATGATATACAAACATCCAAATATTATTATCAATCATCAGATCATTCACCAAAAATTCATATAATATTCACATAATAATCATATATTGATACAAATAATTACACGATATTTCCCGGATGTTACAAGAGGTGTGCTAGGGCTGTTTGGATTTTTAGGGTTTGTTGTGGTTCAGAGCCATCATGTCTTCTCTTACTTCTTCTCTCACTTTCCCTCTTATTCTCTTCATTTTTTTTATCATCCTCCTTCTTTTGCTCTCCACCCTTGCTTCCATTTTTTTGGATTGACTTGGATTTAAGCCAGAAGGATTTTGATCATCTTTCTTTTGCTCGTCATCATCCAAATTATCCTTGTTGATTTGAGTTTTGGGCAAGTTAGCTTCAGCAACATTCAGGTATCTCCCCAACAGCTTCATCATCTCTACATAATCAAAGTTCTTATTCTTCTTAGATTTTAAGCCAGTTTCCAGAATCATGATAAGCTTCTTATTGGCAATGACACATTGTTTAGGGATTTGGAAGTGTTTGAAGTGTTTGGTGTTTGGACAGCTGTATGCTATTCCCTTGCTTGGCTGTAGCCTGTAGGTATGCTTCAGGAAAAACAGCCACTTGTGCATTCTTCAATTCAGTTAGCAACAAGGTGTCTTCATGAGTCACAACTCTGACTTTGTTGATCAGAATGTACAACTCAGATGCCCTCCTTGAGACAAGATAATTGAGGGACACCTTCATATATCTTTCTATCCCAGAGTCATTTGTATTGACCACTATCCTCTTTTGTAGAAAATTGTCTTGATTTACCATGATCACCCTTAAGAAGTTTATTGTCTTGTCCAGGGCCTTTTTTGTATGTAAAGTGATTATTATTGAGGGAAGCTTTTAGGGCCTTAAGCAATTCATCAAATTCTCTGCTCAGACTTGGTCCTTCAGTAGACCTAATAAGTCTCTCCATGTCAAGATCTACTTATTGATTTAAATTCTTTTCAGCACCCTGGACTTGTTGAGATGATCTGGATTTTTCCAGCCTAGCCTCTATCTCCCCCTTAATCTTGTTGGAAGGCATGAGGAGGGGAGTAGGAATTTCAGGCATTATCTATTCTAGAAGTGATGGCAGAGGAATGTTGAGCTTTCCCATAATGGCTCCCAAAGCAACAAAGTTTTACATTTGAAGGTGCTTGTGAGAGTCTACCAGGGTCTTTATGTCTGTCTGTTCACTTTTGACTAGAGAAGTCAAAGCCTGAACCTGAGTATTGAGAGAAGCATTGGAGTTTTCCAAAGAAGCTACTTGAGTCTTGAGTTCTTGAATGTCTTGAGAAGAAGAGTTTGTAGTGGAGATAATAGTAGATTGGCCAAAAGTAGCTTGCACAAATTTCTGAATTTCATCCATGACCAAAGGTGAAGGAGTGTATCTTGCAGTGTGCATTTGATCCAACTTCAACCTTGTGTCATTGGATTTAGTAATATGATCTTGAACAACTTTTTGCAAGGACACAAAAGAATCTTTGAGCTGATTTACACTTTTATTAATCCCATTGAGATCATACCTAGACATTTGTTCTGAGAAGGTTTTAAATTGGTTTTTGATCTCAGTTTGTGAACGGGTGATTTGGTCCATGTTTTCCCTGACCATCTTCATGACTTTGTCTTGATGTCTATTTAATGTTATTTATAGAGCTTTTCAAAAGTTATGGAAATCCTTGATTTAGGCCTTGTAGACCTCATTGATGCCATCATATACCTCCTGTGGAGTGAGGGATCTGGCATTACTTCCCAAAATTGTAATGTACTCCTCTCTGAATTTTGCTAACACAACATTTATCTCAATTGTGAATTCCTTGTCCAACCAAGCATCACAGTTAGCATCCTGGCCAACTTCATCAACAATCTTTGCTTGATTATCTTCCAAATCAGCCTGGTAGGAGATCATGATTGCTTGGTAGTCTTGATTGGACATGTTGGCTGTGAGTAGCTATTGTGAGATTTGAGCCAGGCCTCCAAGTTGATCAACTCTAAAATTATCAATTGTGGATGGTTGATTTTTAGTGTCTTGGAGTCATTGAGAGATGATTTGTGATTGAGAGGTAGAGGGTTGTGAATCAGAACCACCTGTGACTGAAGTCACAGTTTTACTCACATATTGCTCTGTGGTTTTGATAAGTTGTTATTCCTCACATAAAGTGGGAACCTCCAATTGAATTGGAGGGGATTTGACTGGGTTACAGTCATGTGCACTAGTCTCAAACCCTTGTGCTTCTTGTAAAGCACTATCACTTGAAAGTGATAAACTTGCCTATCCCATAGCAGGGTCACTGGCAATTGTACTTCCAGCTTCAATTGTCAAGGCAATTTCAGCCAGGGTTTTGAGGGGAGTTGTCCCTACATGAGGAACCTCCAATTGAATTGGAGAGGATTTAGATAGCTCCCCATCAGGAGTACTACCCTGAAACCTAACAGCCTGTGAAGGCTGATTTACACATGAAGGTGCATTTGTGACATTCATAGGATCTTCAGTAAAAACTGATGAATCCTCCATAGTTTTGATGGTGTCATCAAGGTCTACCCCAGCTAGTAGCCTCTCACCATCTGAATGAGGTGTTTGGGTGGTGAGCAAGGTTGATTGAACCAAGTCGCTTGAGTTAGTTTGCACTTTTGAGAATTAGATTCAAATGATTTAGGTAGGGAATAAATTTGAGAGATTAGAAGTGATTGCTCAGTTGTGAGTGTTGGAAGCTCCCTATGAATGAATGAGGGAGCTTCAAAAGATGTTCTGTCACTGTGTGTGCCATCCTTATTTCTCCTACCATACACTTGGATTTTATCAAGTGCAGGTTGTGCAGACTCTGTACAGGATGCATTTAGGTGAATGCTCTTTTCAATAGACACAACCTGTTGAGAGGATGTATCTCGAGTCTGTTTAATCCAAGTATTTACAACTGCATCCTTTTGAGAGGATGTGGAGGTGGCTTGAGTGGTTAACTCAGATTTCCTACTCTTCTTTGATCTTTTGACCAATGGTGACTCAACATCTGTTTGTTCCTCACCACTCTCTTGCAACACTGTTAAAGTTACCCCCTTTCTCTTCTTTTTACTCACCTCATCCTTTTCAGAGGATGGGGTGGTTGGTTTCCTAGCTTCTAAAGGTTTTGAAGGAACAGGCTCAATATGGGTAGGTTCCTGTGGTTGTGCCTGTGTTAGTACTTCCACAGGCCCAGGAACCATTATTGCACTAGGCTGACTTGCACTTGTTCTCATGTCTGGCATAAAATAAGGGTAAGTTTTAAATCTTTCAATCATGAAATGTGTTAACTTAAGAATTACTAGAACCTTATTCTTAGTAAGAAGTGATCCAAATAAGATTTTGGATACTTGCTTACAGTTGCATATGTTTATACCTTATAGCATATGTATGTCATTAACTTAAGAATTACTGGAACCTTATTCTTAGTAAGAAGTGATATGTTTACACCTTATAGCATATGTATGTAATTAACTTTATAATTTAAAGCTGACATAATAAATCTAGGTAGAAAATTTCCTTACCTCTTGACTCCAATGGCATTGTGAGCCTGGTGCTCAGCTCCTCCAGTATGCAGGGTCCTAGATTTATCTGTTTGTTGAGGGCCATTGAGTAGACCAGCTTCTGGACAACACTTGATATGTTGTCAAATCCTGAGTTTTTACAGGTGAATGCCCTTATCATAGAGTTAAACAGAAATGACCATTCCCTCCTTAGATACTTCTTGTTCATACTGGTCAGGTTGATCTTCTCAGAGTAATTGATGAAGTCCATGAATTGATACAGCTCATCCTGAGTTGGAGCCTCCACCAGTTTGTCAGTAAGAATGCCCAAAGCCTTATTGACATCATCCTCAAGAATTTCCATATGTTGTCCCTTGGTTGTGCAGTTTATCACTATGGTTGCAGCTTGATTCTCATGCACAACTGTCCTTGTTGTTGTTGTGTTCCAGAAATCCCCTAACACATCCAAATACAACACAGGATTAGCAGTAAGAGCACCTACAAAGTAGGTCTCAGATAGGAACTTGACAAAGCATTGAAAAGCTTCAGGTGCTTGGTTTGCATCCAGAAATGCAAGAAAGTTGGTCTCCCTGGGGATGAAGGGTACAAGATTGTTGGCTGACATTGATATGAGTATGAAATTTAGTGGGTAAAAGAAATTTGTGAGAAAGGAGTGAAAACGAGAGAGAAATCAATTTTTGGATTGAAAAGCTAGGTCACTTGAGTTCTCGAAAGTTGTAAGTATGTATATGTATCGAGAAGTCTGGGTATTTATAATAAAAGCTAATGACTTGTCGACAAGTCAGAAATAGATGTATGGCATATACTTATTGATAAGTCATTTTGAAGTGAGAGACATCTCGATAAGTCATTTAATTAATTTTTGTAGAAAATGAATGAAGATTGACTTATTGAGATGTGAAATAAATACCCAGTTTGTCCAAAGTGGACTAAAAAGTTTCTAATTTTTATTTGAATAAACTCAGAATAAAATCAGAATATTTCTACCAAGAGTATTTTATCAAAATAATTTATTGGATTAAATTATTTCAGTTTTGAGTTATTGATAAGTCTAAAAATAATACTTGTAGAGAACTCTGTAAGTTAACACTTGTAGAGAACTCTACAATGACTTATCGATAAGTCATAATAAAGCTTGTCGAGAAGTCACTTGAGAAGTCAGTAAATTGTCAGCTAATCCAAAGGTTTAGTAAAAATGTTAGCTAATTTTTTTTCCGTTGGAACAAAAATAAGCTCAATGGTACCATTTGCAGTATGTTCTCTAATAAAATGGTACCTTACATCGATATGCTTTGTCCTAAAATGATTAACTGGATTAGCCATAATGGATATAACACTAGTATAGTCACACATAATAGGAATTTTGTGTAACACTAGGCCATAGTCCATTAGCTGATTTCTAATCCAAAGCACTTGAGCACATCAACTTCCAGCATCTATGTATTCAGCTTCAGTTGTGGAAGTTGACACAAATTGTTGTTTCTTTCTATGCCAGGATAAAAGTCTTTGTCCAAGAAACTGACAGCTCCCACTTGTACTCTTTCTGTCCACCCTGCATCTAGCAAAATCTGCATCTGTGTATCCAACAGCTTCAAAACCAGTTCCCTTAGGATACCATAATCCCAAGTTAGGGGTCCCCTTCAATTATCTGAAAATTATTTTAACATCCATCAAATGTGATTCTTTTGGATTGGCTTGAAATCTTGCACAAAGACATGTTGCAAACATTATGTCTGGTCTACTTGCAGTCAAGTAAAGCAATGATTCAATCATTCCTCTATAGCTTGAAATATCTACATTTTTGCTTTTTCTATCTTCATCCAACTTTGTTGCTGTAGACATAGGTGTAGAAGCAGGTGAACAATCAACCATACCAAACTTCTTTAATAGATCTTTGACTAACTTGGAGTCCAAGAAAGTAACTCAATTCCCCCATCATGCTCATTTCATATTCACTCTGCATAAGCTTAGAAAATCTTTGGCACATATTTTCATTTGTAGAGCCAAAGATAATGTCATCTACATAGATCTGGACTAGAATCATGTCATCGCCATGGTTTTTATAGAAGAGAGTGTTGTCTAGGGTACCTCTGGTAAAACCATGTTTAAGCAGGAATTCTAACAATGTATCATACTAAGCTCTAGGTGCATGTTTTAATCCATATAGAGCCTTGAGTAGTTTGTACACAAAATTTGGAAATTCTGGATCTTCAAAGCCAGACGGTTGTTGCACATATACTTCTTCTTCTAACTCACCATTTAAGAAGGAACTTTTAACATCCATTTGATACACTTTGAAATTTGAGTGTGCAACAAATGCTAGAAAAAGTCTTATTGCTTCAAGTCTTGTAACTGGAGCAAAAGTTTCATCATAATCAATTCCTTCTTCCCGTGAGTAGCCTTTTGCAACCGATCTTGCTTTGTTTCTAAACACCCACTTTGTTCCAATTACACTTCTATTCTTTGGTGCAGGAACTAACTTCTAAACTTTGTTTCTTTCAAACTGATTGAGCTCCTCTTGCATAGCAGATATCCAATCAGGGTCCATTAGAGCTTCTTCAGTTTTCTTGGGCTCAACTTGAGATAGAAAGTATGCATGTAGGCACTCATTAGAAGTTGCACTCCTAGTCCTTACACCAGTATTTGAATCACCAATTATTGCATTTGGGTTGTGACCCCTATCCCATTTTTTGGTGTGAGTTTGTTGACTGGTGCCTTCATTATTTTCCATGCATTTTGTTGATGAGATATCTATTTTGAGTGTATCATGCATTATTGACAGCTTCTTCCCAAAAACTATTTGACAGGTTGGCATCATGTAGCATTGCCCTTGCAGCTTCCACTAATGTTCTATTCTTTCTCTCAACTACACCATTTTGTTGAGGTGTTCTAGCTGCAGAAAATTCTTGGACAATGCCTTTGCCTTTGTAGAATTCACTCAATGTTGCATTCATGAATTCTGTACCATTATCACTTCTCAATCTGTTCACACAGTTATGATCTTCAGCCTATTTTTCTATCATCTTTATGTGCTCAATTATGATGTGTGAAGTTTCATCCTTAGAATGCATAAGCTCTACCCAGGTGTATCTTGAGAAATCATCCACCATCACAAGTGCATATTTATTCCTTGAAATTGATAAGACATTAACTGGCCCAAACAAGTCCATGTGAATAAGTTGCAAATGTGCACTTATGGAATTCACAGTTTTTGACTTGTGACTAGATCTTTTCATTTTTCCTTTCCGGCAGGCTTCACAAACTTCTATTCGAGCAAACTCCAGCTTTGGCATGTCTCTCACCAACTCTTTCTTGACCAGAGTGTTGATTGCCTTGTAGTTTAGATGTGAAAGTATCCTATGCCATAGTTTGTTTTGCTCTGTGGATTCCTTGGTGTAGAAGCAACAAATTCCACCCTCATTTGTTGAGTCCAAGTTTGCAATAAACAAGCTTCCTTTCCTTGCTCCTTTCAGAGCAACTTCACCAGTTTTCTTGCTGATAAAAGTGCATTCTTCTTTATTGAATAAAACTTCAAAACCTTTGTCTGCAAGTTGGCTAACACTGAGAAGATTCACCTCAAGACCAGCTACCAGTGCTACATCATCAATGACAACATTTCCAGATCAATCTTGCCATATGCCATTGTGAATCCTTTGATGTTATCTCCAAATGTCACCAAAGGGCCAGCCTTCTCCTTAAATTATCATAGCAGGGCTTTATCACCTGTCATATTCCTGGAATATCCACTGTCAATGATCCATATGACCTTCTTCATTTTTCTATATGTTTTTGATGAAGAGGACTCTCCTTGCTCCAAGGCCATTAGTGCATAATTTCTAACTTCCTCATCTTAATCATTGTCAGAGTCATCCCAACTTTTACCTTCTGCAATATAGGCTTTGCTTGCTGTTTCTTTAGAAGAGCTTCATACTTTGCTTCCAATTCAAGATAAGCTTTGTCTTTCTTTGCTTTCTTGAATTTCCTGCATTCAATAGCAAAATGGCCCAACTCATCACAGTTAAAGCACCTTATTTTTTTATCTATCCACAAATCCAGTTTTGTAACCATTTTTTATATCAGATGTGTACTTCCCTTTTTCTTTCCAGCTGATGTCCTTGTTGAATGACTATCCTTTACCCTTGAAGAACCTTGGCTTCTTAACTCTAATATTAGAGAACTTTCTAGCAAGATAAGCTATTGATTGATCTAGCTCATCAAGGTCATTCTGGGTGTAGAACTCATCTTCTTCCAATTCCAGTATAACGTGTTCTTGTGAATCATTGATTCTTTGCTCACTTGTCGAGACAGCTGAAATCTGGGATCTTGGCTCATCATTAGAGGTCTGGCTTTCATTGACAATTAAGACACTTGTACCATCTACAATATGCCCTTGACCAGACCTTAATTGTAACACCCCCGAATCCGAGGTCAGGAATCTGGGTTGTCACGAGTTCAATTTTCCTTAATATCACTTAATCTATAATCAAAACTACTACTGCATACCATGACCCCTTTCTTTCACACACACACACATGTTAGAGTCTCAGAGAACGTACCGATATAATAGTGAACCATAATAATATGTTGATTCAACAATCATTACATTCTTCCAAATATCTCAACAAAACATTCTACTAATTACTACTTCTAATTGAAGCGTAATCAGAAGTCCAATATAGACCTAACACAAGGGCTATAACGATTCCCATAATTCAACTTAAACAAATCATGCTAGGATAACTAGCCTCCTACCAGCTTAATCCTTCACTTCAAGTCAGTCGTATGGACTAATAGATATTGTCGACTTCCTTGTTGTTTTTCGATGGAACGACCATATTGCTATCTGTGGGGTTGGAAGAATAAACAATAAGAATGAGCAAATAATGCCTAGAAAGTTCTCCCAATAACTATCCACTTATAAATAAAAAAAGGAATATACCTCGATCGGAGTAATAGGGAAAAGAATCAAACCTTTATACCCTTTAGGTCGTTCCTCAATATCAACATCTTTTATAAACCTCAAACCTTTATAATTCTCTAATAGTTCAAGTTATTAAAGAATATATTTTCCATTCCTCAACCGATTTATGAAAAATCATTTCCCACCACTTAAGCTATAATATAAATTAATCACAACAATTACACAATCCCTCTTCCAATAATCAACATCAGTACAAGATGTTCCATAACCAAACAATCTTAACAACCCATTCTGTTGTTAGATTAACATAATCTAGTTATTCTATTTCTTTCATAATTTATATGTGACAATGCAATTTATAAACATTTTAATAATTTCTTTTCCGAGGGACTGGGACTTTCAACCAACTGGATATGATTAAACGATGATCACTCGTTTCAATCATGTCTTTCCGAGGGACCATTTTACTACTAGTAGATGGGCAAGAACACTTTTCGAACTTGACCACGGCAAGAACACTTTTCGAACTTGACCCAATGAATGACAAGAACACTTTTCGAACATAACCAAATCATCCTTTGGCAACACATGGGCCAGAATTGAAATGGCCGGACCGGCACCCCGACCTCTTATGTAGAATTACCGTATTACCTGTATTCTCAATCTGCGGTACCGACGTTTATATCGGCTGCAATCTCATTTTGAGAGCATGCTGACCCTTTCCGGTCGCATCTGCTAGAGCATCATATAAAATGATCCATGCATTAACCGAGTCCCTTGGGTTATCAAAACTCTTTATTATTATTATTGTTATTCATCTCATTCTTATCACTTTATTCTCATTGTTATGGTTATTCACCTCAACTATCATCTCATTATTGGTTATCCATTAAGAAATTGTTTTAACCAACGACATTCACTAACTGACCAGGAAGCCTTAACAATTACTAGATTAATTAATAATCTCTTATATATTGATTCAAAATAATACTTTTTAGAATACAAACTTTCTTTGAATCTCAATTTAAAGGAAATCCCTTAGTCAATATTTGAAAACAATTAACTAAATAAAATAAATTTAATTAAATAGTTAGTCCCAAGATGTCTTAATAAATGTATAATTAATGAAATTATGAATACACCATCTTTCTGAGACTGGGTTATGATAATATCATTTACTATCCTCAATCTGGCATTTAATAATATTAAATACCCTAATATCTGATCCTCAAAGAAAGAAATAATATACAGTCATATAATATTCGAAGGAACAATCTTCGATCTACGATGACTACTATCAGAAGAAAGGTCGGCTTCCGGTCGACGTAATATGTGACGCCCTCCAAACCCGGGTCAGAAGTTTGGGGCTCACAACACACACTACAAAATATAAACCTGTATAATAAATATTATATGCATTGACCCTTCTTCAGATAATCATGGATCGCAACAGGTTAAAGTATGAAAACAAGCTATAATCTTAACTTTTATTATATCGTACCAAATCCCAATTAATTCAACTTACAATGGCTAAGGATATCGTACTTACAATCTTACATAACTCATTTACAATAAAAAAGCTCCTGCTAGCTCAATCCAACTTAACCGGAAACTCTAGCTTGTACACTGGACATGGAATCCTCGTTACCAACAATTTCCTTTTTTAACTGTTGAAAACATAAAAAGGTTTGCAAGAGTGAGCAAACTAGCTCAGCAAGTCATAATAGCAATAGCAGAAATTAAACAATAACCAATTGAAATGATTCATAAGAATTAAGTTTCTGAGTAAGCAATGATTAGAATTGGATATTCACTTTTCATTTTAAAAATCAAGGTTAGGCTGCTGATCAGTCACGCACTAACCCCGAGCAAAGCTCCTAGCTTTGCTCTACATACTGGATCTAAGGCACACATTGGCCTATTATGACAACGAATCTGGTCTGACCACGAATCTGGTCCATATTTAAAAACAATCCAATTCCAGCATAACAATATGATAAACAATGTAATTCAATGAGCTGAATCATAAACAACATTTATCTTGAAGCATAGTGTGATTTATAACACCCTGAAGGTATAACGTGGGATTCAAAAATATTGGCTTTCAATCAAGGAAAGAATCAGAAAGTAGAAGACCAAGGGTTCAAGGGTTCCAAGGATTGGTCTTCTGTTAAACAAGGAATAAGGGTTGGTATGTCAAGCAATTCAATATTAGAAATCAGTATGTGGAAGATATGTATTTGTGGCGTAGTATTGTATATGTTTGGCTCGTATCTGAGGATTCAACAATCAATGGTTTATGAAGAATAAGGCTTATGGCTCAAGATCAACAAGAATCAGGGTTCAAGGTTGAATAGTTTAAAACGCTTGCAATATAAAACATGAGTTATTTTGAATACTAGCGACATGTTATGAGACAGTTCGAAAATATTTGCAATATATCTTGAAGAAAGGTTCAGAAGTACTGGCCTTATCACCGACGATTTCCACCTTACTTGTACTCATCTAACAATTTTACTCATCAACCACTTTTCTTCCCTTTCTATGTCTTGCTTCTATTTATCAGTCACTTGCCTTCTCTTTCTATGCTTCGATTCTATTTATGGATCACTGGTTTCCTTTTCTATGCCTCGCTGAATCTGCTAGGCCTCGCTGAATCTGCTAGGCATCACAAGTATCTATCAATTATTCATGCTCATATTATTTTAATCGTCACATAGACGTCATAAGCTTTTATCTACCCTTCGTTTCACCCAAATCCGATTTACGGATTGAAAGTTATGACTGAAACAGTCAAACAATAACCATATAGGAATATAACACATCAATCAGATAGCACATAGCACGCAAGATATTCACTTAAAATAATTTTTCAAAGAAGATTCGGGGTCAAAATGATTTTCCGGGTATTTAATACGAATCTTTGAACATTTTTCGAAATTTAAACGGGACTACGAATCATTTTATAATTAAATAATAGGGTTCAAATACCCGAATCCGACGTTAAAATAATTTTATAATAATTATTGAGCCTTGAAAATAATTTAAAATAATATTTTATAGCTCAAAACTATTTTTCAAAATTTTTAAATCAATTAAAATTAATTAATAATTAATTAAATTAATTAATCAATTAATTATAAATTAATTGATTAATTAAATTAAATAAAAACTAATTAAAATTAATTATTAAAAAAATTTTGATTTATTTTTTTAATAAATAAATAATTAAAATAATTTTCTGAATTTTATATTAAATAAATATACATTTTCTGAATTTAAAATAAGTGGAAATATAATTTTTGAAAACAATCAAAACAGAATCTTGTTTTTGTAAATTTTAAAAACTAAAATACAGGTTTTAAAGTTTTTGAAAACTGCAGGGGTGGAAAATGTAATTTCCCCCCACGTTCTTTTCCGACGAGCACCGGCGGTGATTCGCCGGACGTCGTCTTCCCCTGCCCTAACACATCCAGGAAGGTGCAGATCAGTTCTTCTTTGTGCCAGTAACACTTTCCTGTAGTTAGTTTTTACCAATCGTTGCCAAAGCAGCCGGAAAAAACCAGTCGAAAAATTGCCGCCGCCGTCGAGTTCAAAAACTCCGGCGACGCGGTTCCGGCCCCTTCCCGATATCATTTAATATATTTATATATACAAATCAGTTGCAAATTTCATCAGGAACATTAATCAATCATCGAAATCACACAGAAACCCTAGGAGCAGAAAGCCCTAATTCCAATTAAGAATATTCATATGAACTAGAACCCTAATTCCAATTTCAAGAATCAAACATCATTTTCTACATGTTAATGAACTCCAAATTTGAAGTATAATATACCAAAATGACCAGAAAAAGATTATCTACACGATGGAATCAATAAATCATATCAAAAACATCAAGAACAAAAATTCATAATTTAATCCATAATTAATTCAAATTAAAATAATTAAATCAAAAAAATACCTTGATTTCTGGGCAAAACCAAATGGTTGATTCAGAAAGAAGTTTTCAAGAGCTTCGTTTTGATATATTACACGCCTGAATCGGAGTTCGATAATGTCTTCGTTCGTACGTTTGATTCCTAAGAACGCGATATTAATTCAACATTTTCTCTGTATTTTACGGGGTTTTACTGAATTATTATGATTATACAAATAAAATGAAATGATAAAAGGGCTATATATATTTTTGGAATATTGGTTCATTTTTGGATCGTTAAATTAGTTACTTAGCCGCTAAGTAACCGCGAAAGCGATCCGATTTGATACCCATATTGGATAATTATCCAAACCGAGCTTTTTATAAAATACTATATACAAAAATAATGTAATAATATCTCGTCTTTCGAGAATACGGGTTTTATTGATTCACCGAAATGATTATCGTATCAAAAATCTTGCGTCGGGCCGTCATGTCAAACCGTAATCCGGATCGAAAAAGTCAAAACACGGAAAATGTCTAGAATTACCAGATTAGGTTAGGAAGGAGTTTTCGGAAGAGTTTCGGGTTGTAAAAACGTAATTATTCAGAAAATAATTTTGTAATTATTCAGAAAATAATTAATAAATTCATAAATCATTATAGAATCATATAACACTCCAAAAATTACCAGAAAAATACCTTAATTATTTATATTTTATTCTGGACATATTAAAATGAACATACTCACATTTTATTATATAAAAACATCTAAATATTATTATCAATCATCAGATAATTCACCAAAAAAATTCATATAATATTCACATTATAATCATTTATTGATACAAATAATTACACGATATTTCCCGGATGTTACATCCTTCCCCCTTAAAAGGATTTTGTCCTCAGAATCACACTAAGGAATAATACTGATACTTTTCAAGTATATCACTTTCATTTTCTCAGGTAAATCTCTCAACCTTATAATTTTTCATAACTTTAACGTATAATATCAATCATTCCTTAATAGCCTCTTGCTAACATCATATTCTATTTGTTGCTTGTATAACTTAATTCAATCTCAATCTTCTATATATAATGGAGCTAACTTACTCTTTCTAGGTATATACATATAAATATCCTATGAATCTGCTAAATGTGTGGCGGTGAAGCCAACTTACTTACACTTATCCTGACTATTTTACTGTTCCCAAAGGACCAGCATAATGCATATTAATTATCTTTTCTTACCAATTCCAGTAATTCGTGCTCATGAACGTTTGCAATAGCTACTGGTTATTGGACCCCATTCCTTCATGTTTTTCTATTCACTTAACTTAGTTCATAATCGCTTGCAATTGCATTCCAGGCTCTTTAATCGTTCTTTTAATCTTCTCGTCCACTGCGAATGATATGCTGAAATCATGGCGTATTCAATTTCTAACGTTCTCGAAATTACTCCAGAGTTAAGAATTAACGAGAAAATTTCTACTGAATATGATTGACGCATAAACTTATCACCATATCTTATTTTCCTTAAATCACAATTGAGTATATTCATCGAGCGAAGATCTCTTACCATTTTGAAGTAAGTACACTAACCAGGAGGCATCACCGGCATATTTTTAACCCATATTATCATTTATTTTGGTTCTAAGGAGTTCTCATATGAAACTGACTGCAATGCTTTCCTTGACGTCTAATAAAATATAATGTTTATTCTTTCTTTATGCCATACTATCAGAGAGTCTTCTTTAACATCTATGTCTCGTATCATACCTTCGGAGTAGCTTGATTCCCTCGAGTTATCATCGTTCAACCAAATTCCTATCTTTTTAGTTCCGCCTTACTTAATATCCGTTCATCTAGGAGTAGTACATACCATTTTGGTTCGACATAATTCATCGTATTCTGAATACTCTTGTCAAATTTCAAATCACACAATATTGATCATCTACAATTAGTTTCTGGATCTGATGACGTACCACGATTTCTTCAAGCAGCAACTAACCTACTTATGGGATAAACTGTTTTACTAAATAAGAATGATCAGGTTTAAATAACCTATCAATAATAATGCATTAAACGCTTTCCTCATCTTTGGTTCTGAGGTGGCATGACCATGACGTTTCTTAGCGAAATATATCCATCTAGTCTTTAATGTCCCGCCTTAACTCCTTGATACGTATAATATTTGCTAATCTATCCCACCATTTCTTTCTTCATATCTGGCCACCAATAATTTTCCTCTAAATCTCTATACATATTGGTAGTCCATGGATGGATTAAATATCTTAAATTGTGAGCTTCTTGTAAAATTCTATTCTTCAATTTTGTCACTGGTGGAATCCCATATTCTGAAATAAAATCTGGGAATGCCTTGATCATCCTTTTGAGTATATATATATATATATATATATATATATATTTTTTTTTCTAACGATAATATCTTGATCTATTATTTCCCCTTGACGTTTCTTTACCTTCTCTAGCAATTCTGGTTGAAAAGTTATACTATACATCTTTGCATTGTTAGGTTTGAAAACTCTGGCTTCCAATTTCAACTTTTGAAATTCCTTGTATAAATCTTCTGACACTGTCAACATGTTCGGTCCTTCCTTTCTGATTAATGCATCTGTTACTATGTTTATTTTTCCTGGCATCTTATGAAATTTCTTTATCACCCTTTTGATTCCACTTCCTTTTCAATCTCCGTTCTTTATTCCCATAGCTTATTCAAAACCGATCTCTTGATATTAATACTCATTTTTTGTCATATCAAATTAGATATTAATATGAACTTTGATGCTCACAACATCCCCTTCTGAAGTAAACATCAATCATCTGTATTAATACCACTTTCGATATTTAACAGCAACCTAAGTGTCAACATCAATCGGAAACTGAATTAAAACTGTATCTCACACTTTATCCAAAACAGAAATACTTGACAAATCATTTATTGTATGATTATCAAAACCATTTAGAAAGAAGATGTCCTTTGATAAAACTTTGTTGCAGATGATAACATCTCCTTGATTGTCTAATGAAATCCATATTGTTATAGTTCTTCTTTTCTTCTCGTTGCTTCATCTTAAATCTTTAGCTCTTGAAAACATTCTTCTCACTTGTCCATACAAATGACTTTTTATTTCTCTTGTCCATTATGAAAGGCATATTCACCCAAGCAAAAACTCACACATTTGCAGCAATTTCTGAATTCTACCAGCGTCATTACTTCTCCCCAATTCCTCATTGTTTTGATTTCGGATTTGAAAGTCACATAAAAATTTGACTTAATCTAATTAAAATCGATCTCCATGTAACTGACCATTAATTGGTACAATTAGCCAATTAACTCACTTAATTGATCAATTGTACCAAGTGATGACTAGCTAAATAAAATCAGAGACCAATTATATATAGTCGAATTATATGTAACAACCTCTTTTGACAACCGAGATCATAATTAATTGGAGTATCAACATGAACATCTATAACACACGGAAGTATACTTTCCATTTATAAGAGCAAGGTTTTTTCCGAAAAATTTGGGCAGCATCTCCTTTATATTATTGACTACCAGTCGGACTTAAGCCGACACCAACAATCAATCAGATAACCAACAATCAACCTTCAAATATACCAGTCCACTTTCAGTTTCTAAACTCACCATTTCACCACCTCAAGTAATATTAATCAGTACAACCCATGTCTCTAATTCAACTCAAGATTATAACGAACAATTCTTATTATACCATACCTTTTTCTCATATTTTTTATTATAGCAGATTATCATTACTGAGTTCAATTATAAAATTATTCTAGAATACTTCTGGTTCTTGTTTCACTTCAAGCTCTCTAATTAACGATTTATCCATCCTTGAAAACATACACTTATTCTTATTAGTTAACTTGTTCAACTTTTGATAACCAACACATGGTCTCCATTATCATAATTTTGTGAAAGAATTCCTTTGGTTTTAAATCACCACTTCTTAAAATTTGTTGCAGTTAAACTACCATACCTTCATCTCTACTTATGTCTTTTCATACTGAACCATCTTTGCTGACCCATTTATAAGCATCGAATTTACCATAACTCACTTACTGGTGTGGGAAAGCCCAACCATTCCTTAATGAACACAATTAAAGTTTATTCATAACTAGCATTTCTTCGATCTTGAATTTTCATGACAAATATCTCCCACAATTGAGGTATGCTTCATCTTCACAACGTATTAATCAATTATCTGGTTATTATGAAGAACTCTTCATTCGCTTCCATTGTCCAATCAATCATTTGTCTTATCCGATATACGCAACTTTTCTTTCCTATTTCTCTAGTTAATTTACCTCATACAGCTTGCTAACTGCTTCAACTTATGCCAAAATCTCAGACTTGGAATGTGTCATGTATATAGATTTCCACCTTTGATTTGATGTCTTCGCAACAATCCCGTTATCGGCATAATAATCCTTATCTGCACGTAAATGTCCACCATTCATCGGCTTGCAATTGTCCACACTTGTTACGTAACTCCGTCTGCTACATGGGTTCATTTCACTTCCTTTTTAAAACATTCAAAGGGTAGACCATACACAAGAAGGAATTTGTGTATATGATTCTGATTGAAAACTTTCTGTAAGGGATAAGAGTACAAGGAAACAATCGGAAGAATTCATGAACAAAAAAATCAGGATTGAAGAAGAAAGAATGAATAATGATAGGAATAAGACAACCATATTAGTACTCAAGATGGCCAGTCTTTCATACCATATGGCACACAACATATGATTAGGTGGCGTCCCACTAGACTCTTCACCATTTCGACAAAGCGTCACACCATAACACTGCTTGTCTCAATCAGAAAGCTATATTTTGAAGGAGGAATGATTTGAAAGAAATTTAACAATTTTCTTGCTAACTTATAGAGCTGATCAGGCAAGAAGTTCACACTTTACTCAGGATTTGTAAGAATTATAGGAAAGAATGATATCATTGGTCGCCATCCGTGTTTTATCTGTTTACAGCTTCAACGCTTTTCCGATCAATAGATCCCATTTCGAGTCATATAATAACTTTAGAAAATTCTCTGAATTGCCTTCTTAATCAATCATTAGAATCATTCCCATGTACCGGGTCTTCTATCTTTCGCGTTGCACTTCCATGTTTATAGTTCGACTATATTTGCAGTCTTACGAGATTTATACTTATAACTTCACATTTCGCTTATGCTGCTGATCGTTCAACATGTCGCCTCTTTGGCTAATAACGTTCTTTCTTTAGAAATTCTAGAGATTTCCTCAATCTTCTTTGCTCGTACTCGACTTTTTGTGAATTGACGTATTCTTCGAACTCTAATCGTCAAAGAAATTTGGATGAACAGTTTCTCCGTACATTGGTTCTGTCGTTAAATTTATCAAACAAGATTTGCACTCTTCTTCTAGGAACAATCAAGCCTTTTCTATAATAGCGATTATTTTTGGCCTTCTAAATTAACCATACTAATTTCTAGATATTATTCTGGATAATCCAAATCTTATACCAATCGAGAAACTTAAGTAGTAATTGGACAACCAAGTTTTAAAACTTGTTTTGTTCCAAGGAATTTAGAAATTTTTTGTGAAGAAAATCTCTTTTGAAAATTGTTTAAAATTTTGAAAATCATACACATGGTCGTCGTTACTATATGGGTTGGTTGTTGTCCTTTTTAGTAGTCACAGGGAATTTGATTAGTAAAACAATCAGATAAGTACCCATTCATTTCCATACATATTCTACCCATTATTGGGTCCGTTTTGCATTCCTTGGTCGACAAAATTCTAATTACCATTGCATATTATCTTCTCCGTAACTTCACTTCTAACATTCCATACTGGTAACATTCCCCTCATCATCTTTTACGATTACCAAGTATAACAAATTTATCCAGTAATCATCAGATCTATTTTATAAAACAAGTTCGATTTATATCACATTATTTCTATACGTATCATGTTTGGTCATTACATCATCATCTAATTCCGAGAAAACTCTCGATTTCCAATCTTCTCAAATTTTTTAAAGATCCATCTAGCTCACTCCACAAGATAATCGTGGGTAGCATACTTATTAGTAGCTCCATATAACCTGGTAGCATCCATCTTTCGGCACACATGAATCTTTTCTCTAGGTTTCTTCTCACTCTTCTTAATACCTCGTGTACTCACCATATGTAGTAGCTCTCGAATCCATCCTCATAGATGCCGTTACTTTATAAGACGGGTTTTAAACTGATGGTATAGAACGAGGCGTAGAGTAGACAAAAAAGATGCACCCACAGTTGAGTATCTGGTAGAACCATAATTAGCATGTGGGAGTTTCTCGAATAGGTAGTCTCACATCAGGGGATGAGATAATAACGTGAAAAGGGGCGACCGCCGCAACAGGATGTGCCATGGCTAACACCGGTGGAAGAGCAGGGCATGAATCAGATGATAGTCTTCCGAATGAAGGCTCCGAATGATCAGACAATCCAGGGATAAAAGAATCTTCCGTTGCCGCCATCTGAAAATCGCGTCGCTAAATAAGGATGTCGAGCCTCATCACGAATCTCACTAAAACCTACTATTTGATCGCACTCAACCTCTCGATGTTCTATTTCTCTATTTCTTAATTGTAATCTTACCCTCTACCCATTTTTGACAATCTAGACTTATTTCCGTGACTTATAACCAGTAGCTCTGATACCAACCTGTGAAGCCCTCCAAACCCGGGTCAGAAGTTTGGGGCTCACAACACACACCACAAAATATAAACCTGTATAATATGTTAGGTCACACAACACTGTAGAAGGGGGTTGAATACAGTGTTAAATACAATCAAATTGATTTCGAACACAAGTAACAGTAAACAGATATATTCAATATAATAAAGTCTGTTACAATGGAACTGTTCTCTCTCAGTGATGAACAAATATCACTAAAAGCTGCTAGGTTACAATGTATGATCTTCTCCATAATGATAACACATATAGTGTAAACCTATGTCTGTATTTATATAGTACACAATTACACGATAACTTCTAATTGATATGGAATATAATTCTGTCTCCTAAAATATATCAATCAGATATCTTATACAAGTCTTCTTATCTTCTAACTCTTTCCATGCATATCTTCTTTTGTTTTATTCTAGATCTTCTATCCTGTAAATCAGCTTCCTTCCTTAACTGTAAGTCCTCCCGTACTTAAGTTCTTATAACGACTCGTGTATTTTTATTTTTAATATTTGGAAGTGTAATAAAGGTTTAAGTAAATAAATAAAATGTGTCTATTGATTTTGGCAGCGGTTACTGATTGTTAATTAAGTATTTATGATTTGTTAATATGTGGGATTGGAATTGTGTGATTTATTGGTGAGTTATATGATTTCATCTCGCTTGTAAAAGTGATTTTATTGTAGTTTTAATTCCATAAATATTTGAATTGTCTTTAAAATTTGTTTTCTAATTTTCTAATTTCAATAATTATTTTTAGGACTTTATAAAATTGAGAAATCAATATTTCGTTGATTATTTATTTTTAAATAATTTTCTGAGTGTGCTTATTTGTAAAATCCATATTTAATTCAGAAATTCTTTAAAAGTCACGAAAAATTTATGTTATCAAGTTCGTATTATTCTGAGCATTTTAAAATTATTTTGGAAATTTTTCAGAAATCATTTTACCCGTGCGTTGTTTCGTTATTTGTTAAAAAGCGGGTATAAAGCGCACCTTAAAAATTATTTTAAAATTTCGAAACTTATGATTTAAATAACTTCGGGATATTCGTATCATATTAAGCCTATTTTGGCGATGTTCTGATTAATACTTATTTTAAATTGTACACTTAAAAATAGATTAAAACAGCGTGTCGGGCTTGCAGTCAGTTAAAACGAAAATAAAACGACATGTATCCAACGAAGTTGGACACGTGCCGTGTGTTGGTTAAGTCATGAGGCTGAGTAATCAGTTGGGGGAGGGGATAAACATCACTTTTCTTGTCTCTCTCTCTCTCTACTGTCTCTCAATTCTCTCTGTTTTCTCTCTCGAATACTTCGAGTTTGCTCGGTTTTTTTTTCTTCTCAGCTATCATCTTCTTCCTTTTGCTTCCCTGGACTTCGTTCCTCTTACTGTTTCTTTCCGGCTTGTTTTTCCGGTGAGCCGCTGCTGTTTTTCAGTTTGGCTTGGTTCAATTCTTGCTCAGTTGGTATACATATATATATACATGTGTGTGCTCTGTTTGTGCATATGTGCTGTATTGTGTGAGCTGTGCTGTGTGCGGTGTGTGTGTGTGTGGCGGCGCGTGGCCGTGTGTGCTGCGATTGCTGCTCTGTGGTTCTCTGTTTTTGGGCCTGTGCATTCGGGCCT
Source organism: Apium graveolens (assembly GCF_009905375.1). Lineage (NCBI taxonomy): Eukaryota > Viridiplantae > Streptophyta > Magnoliopsida > Apiales > Apiaceae > Apium > Apium graveolens. The sequence continues at coordinate 172,375,610 of NC_133653.1, forward strand.
TGGTTTTTGTTGTTGGGCCTTACGGTTATTGACTGTTGGGCTGGTGGTTTGGATTTTTGTGGGCTGTTTATGTTCAGTTGGGTAGGATTATTGCAGATTTTATTTTTTAAATTCCGTTATTGCAGGGAATTATTGATTAATATTCGTGATTTTAATTATTCGTGTTCGAAATGGTTTTAAAATAATCGGTATAATTTATTTGGGAATCCGTAATATATCGGGCGACAATAAATTGTGCCGCCGTTGACGATGAACTTCGGGGAGTCGACGGTGGACGGTGATGACGATGTTCTGAGTCCTAAATTCTATAAATAAATAAAATAATTACGTAAAATATTTTCAGACTTAAATAATTAATTGTGATTGGTGTTGGGATGTAAGTTGTATAAAAGGATGAAGTAATATTGTAAATTGTGTGATTGATGACGTCGATTGTAGTCGACGGGTAGTCTTATAAATAAATAAGATGCTGCTAAAATTTCCTAAAAATATATTTGAAAATGTACGTATTTATATTATACGTGTTACCCCTATCAATATTCTGACTATGTGACTATGTGATTACGAGTTTATGTGAATAATAATAAAACGAGTCGGGTTATCGGATTGAGTTGTTAGGATTTGAGGATATCCAGCATGTCAGTGTAACTAATTAGGGTACTCTGTATTTGTAGATACTAGTCGAGTTTTCCCAGGATCGAAGTCAGTGTGAAAGCTACTTAGGATTTTGTAAAGCGTTGCAAGGCAAGTACCCCTGACCATTCTTTTATGGTTCAGTGCATATGAATAGCTAAATGTCTATTCTCGTAATGGAACAGAAACATTTTAAGTTACGTATCCCCTATAGTTATAAAATTACTGTTTTCAAATTGTTTTGGGGAAAAGTAACTTCGAAAGGTACCTATCTCGAATGGAATGATTTGCGAAACGGATTTTATATATGTGTTGGTTAAATAAATGATTTTGGAAAAATGAGATAGGTACAAGTGTTTTGAAAACTGGATAAAACAGTCAGATATGGGATACATTTGGGCTAGAGTAGGCCTATTGAGGTGGCATAAGAGGCTAATTCGGTTGCGCGCACTATAAAACCGATTAGTCCAGCAGGTCAGAGACCTAGCTAGTCTCCGAGTTCCGGAACAGGTAAATGGGATGGCAGTTAGAGCCGTCTGGTGTTGATAGCCTGATCAACTGTCTTCACATATCCGCTATGTATCTGATTGGGATTTGTGAATTATATAAGAGCATGATTGGTTGATACAACGGTTTTATAAAATGATTAGCATGCTAAAATTGGACTCTGGTATTACACAACACACTACTATGTTGTTTTAACAAAGCATGCTAATTAGTGATATCCAGTTACCTTTGATTTTCATTATGAAATGTTGATATCATGGTTACAGTAATGTTCCTTTTATTGTTACATTCCAGTTTTTATTCTGTTATTCATATCTTGGTACTGCTGAGCGATTATGTTCACCCTTGCAAACTGTTATGTATATTTCGCAGATGCCTAGAAGATCAGTCAGACTGACCCATGTTCCCGCCCCTACTCGACCCGGCTCCTCTGAGGTAGTTTGTATCAGGCCATGAGGTCTGAGGAGTTGCTGAATAAAGTTAGAGTGTGTTAGATGTTGAATAAAGAGTTTGTAGTATTGAAAACCTGAATTATACTTGAACCTGGATCGGATCTTGGTTTGGGGTCAAGTTATTATATTTTAAAAATAATTCTATTGTTTATATTTTTGGTAGTTGTGTTTAGTGACGTCAACTCCTGACCCCGGGGTTGAGGCCGTCACAGTTGGTATCAGAGCTACAGGTTCAAGTCCCTGATTCAGGTTAGGGATTGTGTCGAGTAGGTGATAATGTGAGTCTTTAGGTGTGAGTCAGCAACTCATATAGAGGAGCAAACCTTTAGAGTTAGTCGAGGGTTATAATGGCGTTACCCTGACATCTATTAAATGTTTTGATAGAATTGCCTTGACCTGGTCGTGTCTTGCCTGTATATTTATTATGTTGACAGTGGCCTATTGCGATTTCAAGCTCTCCATCTCTGGAGAATCCTTCTGATTCGGATAGCTCAGATTCTGAGAGACCCCCTGATGCTGTTACTGAGGAGACCCTTATGCCTCCTCCGCTAGTCCCTTCTTTTGTGCCTCGAGACATCCCTGGATCTGGTCCTCGTCCCTATTGGGTACGTAGGTCTGTGTCTGCTGTCAGGGATTTCCCTCCCGGCTGCGGTCCCAGTTCTTCCATGATGAGACCTCCGGTACCTCCTGTGGCCCCTAGTGGCACTTCTTCACCGATCCCTTACCATGTTCATAGGGCGGTGAATACTTTCTTTATCAGAGATCAGAGTCCGAAGTTTGCTGCTCAGTTTGATCAGGTACCTGTTGCACCTTTCCAGGGCATTCCTGCCCCTTCCCTTGAGGTGCGAGCCCGTGTGAGAGCATTGACCCAGATGGCTGTAGAGAGGGCTAGATCTGTTGACCGTTTCATTAGTTCAGAGTTCAGAGGTGTGCAGTATCAGGACCTAGTGAACTGGCTAGTGTTTGAACTAGGTTCCATTGGTGGTAGTGGTAGTGGCTAGACAGAGCTGCAGTAGAGGGATGCAGAGCTCAGAATTGACCTCTAGGAGTTCTGCAGTTGTTTATTTTGTATATGTACATTATGTTGTGATAGTTTGTAGTAGGCGAGGCTGTTATAACAACCAATTTTGGTGTGTATTCGGATGGTTCTTTTCAGTTGGATTTTCAGTTGTACTAGTTGGATTCTGTTGATTACTGTATTTCAGCTGCTTTATATTATTGTTCAGCTTTTTTTATATATTGTGCGTTGCTATTATTGTTGTTATTATTATTGTTGTTTCTGTTGCTGGCATTTTTTAGATTATAATCATTCACTCAGGACAGATCCAATTAAACTGGGGATGAGAATATTATCTTTGTGGCAACGCTCTCCTGATGCATAAATATAAACTGCTGGAGCAATCCATTTTCTTATATATGACTGTTATGTTTCAGGAGATGCCACCAAAGAGAAATTCTCAGCCCAATAACGGATCTGCTGGGGATCCTTCCATGAGTGACTTGATGAACTTGTTGCGTCAGCAGACTGTACAGCTGGCCCAACAGCAACAACAATTCCAGCAGCAGTAGCAACAATTGCAACAACAACAACTGTAATATCCCATATATTTTCAAATATTATTATTATTATTCGGAATTGTTTATGTGATTTTATGTGAATTTTGGTGAATTATCTGAAAAGTGGAATTGATATCTGAATGTTTATATGTGACATTATTTGAATATTTGAATTTTGATATGTCCAAAATAAAATATAGATAATTGTGGTATTTTTCTGGTAAATTTTGGAGTGTTATATGATTTTATAATGATTTATGAATTATTATTTATTTTCAGAATAATTATAAAATTATTTTATAGAGCCGGGAATCTTCCAACTTCAACCGTTTTGTGTTTTTACCACCCGAAACTCTTCCGAAAACTCCTTCCTAACCTAATCTGGTAATTCCGGACAATTTCCGTGTTTTGACTTTTTCGATCCGGATTACGGTTTGACCCGTGCACGGCCCGGCGCAATATTTTCAATACGTTAATCATTTCAGTAATCAACAAAACCCGTATTCTTAAAAGACGGGATATTTTTACGTTATTTTCGTATATGGTGTTTTATAAAAAGCCGGTTTTGATAATTATCCAATTCTGGTATTGAATTGTATCGTTTTTACAGTTACTTAGCGGCTAAACAACTAATTTAACGATCCAAAATGATCTAGAACGATCCAATATTTCATAAATATAAATAGCCTATTTATTATTTCATTTATTCCGTTTATTCATTTGCAACCAGTTAAAATACCGTAAATACAGAGAAAAATCCTAGAAAACCGATACGTTCCCGAGAATCAAACACACGAACGAAGGCGTTATCGAACTCCGGTTCGGGCGTGCAGCATATCAAAACGAAGCTCTCGAAATCTTCTTTCTGAATCAATCATCAGTTTCTGCCCAGAAATCACGGTAATTTTCTTATTTAATTATTTATATTCGAATTATTTAATAATTAAATTATGAAAATTTGTTCTTGATGTTGTTGATGTGATTTGATGCTTCCATGTTGTAGAGCATGTTTTTCTGGTCGATTTGGTATATTATACTTCAAAAATAGAGTTCAATATCATATAGAAATTAATGTTTGATTTTCTGAAAATTCCTTGAATATGTGTTCTTGGTGTTCTTGGAGAATTCCAAGAATCAAAGTCAATTTTGAAGGTGTTATTGAACACCAAATCACAAGTATGAATATCTGTTGTGAAGCTCTCAATCTGTTCAATCTGATTTTAGCATCAAAATCAACTGAGGTTTGGTAATTTTTAAATTCGTAATTCTAGGGTTTCTACCCGAATTTGGGGTTTTTATTTCTGTTAAACCTGGGTTGGATTGAATAATTTCAGTAGATTACTTGTGACCTGAGCTTTGTTTTGAGATATATTTCATTAAATTTGGTGTTGGTTTGCGTAAAATCGGTGTTCGCCGGATTGTTTACCGGCGTTGGCTTACAGTTCGTCGGAATCGACGAATTCAGAAGCGGCTGTTATGATTGTGGGTTCGTCGGTGTTTCTGGCATGACTGGGAATGGATTGCAATCGAAAACCAAGCAAAAGCAAGCCGTTTTGGCTACCTATCGGGCTCGCCGGAATCGGCCAGGAGCCGCCGGTTTCTGGGCTCTACCCAGTTTCCGGCCGGTGTTCTTGGTGACCCGGCCGAGACCCGTTGACCCGATCTTGACCCATATTCAAAACCCGGCTTTAATCCTTAAAAACATAATTCCTTTTTCCTGATTATGTTTCTGAATTTCTATTTTAAAAATAATTCGAAAATCCTATTTTTAATTTCTAAAAATTCATTTTTATTTTGAAAATCAGTATTTTAATTCTGAAAATTTATTTTAATTCAAAAATAAATCCAAATTATTTAATTAATTAATTTTAGTTGATAATTAATTATATAATTAGTCAATTAATTTAAATATTAATTGATTAATTAATTTAATTAGTTATTAATTAATTTTAATTGATTATTTAATTAGATTTAATTATTTATTTTGATTTAAAAATTCTGAAAAATAGTTTCGAGATTTAAAATATTATTTTAAATTATTTTCTAGGCTCGATAATTTTTATAAAATTATTTTCCAGTGTACGAGCCCTATTATTTAATTATTAAATGATTCGGAGACCCGTTTTATTCCGAAAAATGTTCAAAAATTCATAATAAATCAACCGTTTGTCCGTTTAATATGAAACGAACGCGTACAGACTCAGAAAAATGTTGTGCTTCCAATAAAAATACTTTTGAAGGCTAATTTCTGTTATATTGCATTGTCATTTGATTTGTGTATCAGTTTGAGTCGGTATTTGATCGATAAATGTTAATATTGAACTGATTTTCATTCTGAACGCACTGAGATGTATCTTGTAATGATCTGACGTATGTGTTACATGAAATATGTGATTATGTGTTATACGAATGCTATGATTATGTGTTACATGATATGTATGTTATTTGTTTACAGTTTTAAAATGCTATGCTAGTTATAAACGATCGGGTAGATGTCCAGACGTATAGTTACGTCGATTGAGTTTAGTTCTGTCAATTAAGATAGTTCTTTTGTTTATAGAAGCAAGTAACGAGGAGTGCTGTCAAGTGTTAGACGGAAATAGTAGCCAGCAGTTATAAGCAGAGTTATAGTAAGAGGTTATTGAGCATACCAGGCAAGTACCCTAACTTCACTTATTGTTCAAGTGACGGTTATTTTGAATCATATTATGCAAGTATCTCTATCTTCATTTATCATTCCATTGGTATTGACTCTGAACTTTATTCTTTCAATTTCCATACTATTCTAAGTTCAGAATAGTTAAACGTTTTATATTTCGCTATAAATTACTCCATACAGTAGAACATTGAATTGAGATTAGCAAATAACTAATTGTTCTAGTTATTTTACCATCGATTGTTGAGATAACTCTGGACCATGAGAAATGGGGAGTTATATGGTTAAGGATGTCCTTTGATTCGGCTCCTTTGATCAAAATGTTTTATGGATTGGATTAATGCGTAAGTGACCGGGACGGACGGTCCAGCGGAGGGCTATTTCTATGTGTTGTATGAAATATTATGACACCATTTTTGCCACAGGCAGGTATATTGCCTTTTTATTTGAGTACTCATATTTTGGGGACATGTTTCTATGAATCATGACCTTGTGCTATCACACGGGCTGATCAGCATGTGATAGTACGTCCGTCGGAGTTAGATTCCAATCTAAAAATTATCATTTATTGTTGATAGCTTGTGAAGCTTTATTATTGATCAAATATTACTGCTTTCATCACTTTTGTTCAGTTATTATCAGAATGTGGTTTATCATTTCAAGTACATTTTATATTGCTTGCTGAGCATTTCTTTCGCTCATACTTGTTTATCAATCTAATCTTTCAGCTAAGCCAGAGCAGGCTTGAGATCCAGGTTTGGTCAGAAGTCGAGTGCTTGTAAATAGTGGTGTGTATTCCAGGTAGACTATTTTGGGACGCTTGGATAGTCTAGAGGTTTGTAATAAAATTTGAATAATTTGTAAAACTAATTAGACTTATGGTCTGTAATAACAGTTGGTTTGTATTAGTGCCTGTTCCATACTATAACCTATGATCGATCCAGTGCAGGTAAATAGGTCGTATTTATTATATTATTCCACTGTGATTATTTTATTACAGTTTAGTGGCAAGTGACCCCCAAATCTAGACCCCGGATTTGGAGGGCGTCACAGGTTGGTATCAGAGCTACAAGTTATGGTCACTGAAACAGGCTTAGGTTTGTCATAAATGAGTCATAGGAAGATTACATAAGATAGGCGCCTGTAGTTTAGCTTTTATAGGATTAAATTTAGGTTATTGGGTTAGGTTATAGTTAAGTTATTTAAGTTCCCTGTTTTGCGTTTAGCTTTAGGCCTTGTGTCATTGCCCTGCTATTTTGTTGGTTTAGTTAAGATTTTAAGCAAGGATTTAAAAAGTTTGGATAATTCGGATTAATTTTCTTTGTGTTATTATTCTGGAGATAATAAGCAGGATTATGTGATAATCATGTCGCTTGTGTTAATATGGTAGCAAGTTCATGATATTTTGGGAAGAGATACTGTTTGCAAATTTTGATATACTAAGGAATTGCTACATATTTGACATAATGCTTGACAGATTATTATATATGTTGCTTATTTCTTAATAGAGTAATGGCACCAAAGAGAAGGAATAATTCAGGAGAGGATAGTACCGAGAGCCGTACAGATCCAGCAATTATCCAGATGTTGGGACTAATGCAGCAGCAGATGTTACATCTTATGCAGCAGTAACAACAGCAGTATCAGCAACAGCAGCAGCAAGCAGCAACACCACATGCAGTGACTTTTAAGCAGTTTCAAGCTGTGAAGCCACCTGAGTTCAAGGGAAGTGCTGATCCTGTGGAAGCCAATGCATGGCTCAAGGAGATGGAAAAGGCTTTTGAATTAGTCGGAGCAGGAGCTGAGCAGAAGACCAAGTTTGCAAGTTACTTTCTGAAGGGTGAGGCGAACTATTGGTGGGAATCCACACGAGCATTGGAAGGAGGTGAGTTTATAACTTGGGAGAGATTCACAGAGCTGTTCCTAGAGAAGTATTTCCCGAGGTATATGAAAAACCAAATGGAGATCAAATTTTTGAATCTGACCCAGGGTGATCTTACTGTGGCTGAGTACGAGGATAAGTTTACTGAATTGGCAAGGTTTGTGCCAGACCAGGTTGATACAGATGAAAAGAAAGCAAGAAGGTTTGAGCAGGGATTGAAATTTTGGATTCAGAACAGAGTGGCCATGTTTGAGTTGACTTCATATGTGGCAGTGGTTCAGAAAGCAATAGTGATCGAAAGTAAGAGTGACATGTCTCAGAAAGGAAAAGATGGGAAGAAATGAAAGATAGAAACCTCAGAAGGAGGTCAGCAGCTAAGTAATTTCCAGAGCCGTTTTAAAAGAAGGCCAGAATTTCAGGGTAATAGGAATATGGGATTCAGAAGACCACAATCAGGAAATGGAGGACAAGGCAACCATTTTCAGAATTCAAATCAGCAGAGGCCCAATCGTCCACCAATACCAGATTGTCAGTTTTGTGGTAGGAAGCACTTTGGGAATTGTAATGCTAATGTGACGTGTTTCAAGTGCGGCAGGAAGGGACACTTTGCTAATGTGTGTCAGAATCAGACTCAAGGTCAGAATGTGGGAACTGGATGTTATAGGTGTGGAAAGCCAGGACATATCGCCAGGAATTGCCCAGCACAAGGTACGACGAGCAACACCCCAAGGCTTACAGGTGCTCCATCTCAGAATGTGCCAAGGATTGAAGGACCACTAGCAAAGGACCAGCCAAAGGCCAGAACATTCAACATGACTATGAAAGATGCTGTTCAGAGTTCAGACGTGGTTGCAGGTACGCTTCCAGTCAACTTCATAGATGCTAAAGTTTTATTTGATTCTGGAGCTACGAGGTCATTTATTTCTCAAGATTTTGTCGATAAACTGCATTGTGAAGTTAAATTGTTAGAACAAGCATTAATGATAGAGTTAGCTAATAAGGACCAAGTTTTTGTCGACCAAGTTTTTGTCGACCAAGTATGCCCGAGGTGTGATGTTGAGATAGGAGGACATCATTTCTATGCCAACTTGATACCTTTTAAGTTGGGAGAATTTGATGTTATTTTAGGAATGGATTGGTTGTCAGAAAATAACGCCCATATTGATTGTAAGAATAGGAAAGTAAGACTTCAGACCTTGGGTAGTAAGAAGAAGGTGATATTTCGAGGAAATAGGCAAGAGAAGAAGTTCTTAATGATCGCTCAAGTGAAGAGGTTATTACATAAGAATTGCGAAGCATATTTGGCTCATGTGGTAGACACCAACAAAGAAGTTCCAGCACTAGAAGCGATTCCAGTTGTCAACGAATTTTCAGATGTCTTTCCAGAAGATCTACCAGGATTACCTCCCGACAGATAAATTGAATTTGTGATTGATCTAGCACCCGGAACAGAACCAGTCTCTAAAGCTCCGTACCGGATGGCACCAGTGGAGATGAAGGAATTGGCAACTCAGCTGCAAGATCTTTTGGAGAAAGGAGTTATAAGACCCAGTGTATCCCCATGGGGTGCACCAGTACTGTTTGTCAAGAACAAGGACGGGAGTATGCGACTGTGTATTGACTATCGAGAATTAAATAAGCTGACCATTAAGAACAAATACCCATTGCCGAGGATCGATGATTTGTTTGACCAATTGCGAGGCGCTGTATGGTTTTCTAAAATAGATTTAAGATCCGGATATCATCAACTGAAGATCAAGCCTGAAGACATTCCGAAGACCGCATTTAGAACCAGATATGGGCATTATGAGTTTCTAGTGATGGCATTTGGATTAACCAACGCACCAACAGTTTTCATGGATCTGATGAATCGAGTATTTAAGAAGTATTTGGATAAATTCGTGATCGTGTTCATAGACGATATTCTGATCTATTCCAAAACAGAAGAGGAGCATGCAGAGCAATTGAAGATAGTTTTGGAGATACTACGATAGGAGAAATTGTACGCAAAGTTTTCTAAGTGTGAATTTTGGTTAAAAGAAGTACGATTTCTTGGGCACGTGATTAGCAATAAAGGAGTGTAAGTGGATCCAGCAAAAATTGAAGGCATAATCAACTGGGAGAGGCCAAAAACACCAACGGAAGTAAGAAGTTTCATGGGATTGGCAGGTTACTACAGAAGATTTGTGCAAGATTTTGCAAAGATAGCTACGCCATTGACAAAGCTTATCAGGAAGAACCAGAAATTTGAATGGGATGAGAAATGCGAAGAGAGTTTCCAAGAATTAAAGAATAGATTAGTATCTTCTCCAGTGTTAGTCTTGCCAGATGATCAAGGAAATTTTGTGATTTATAGTGACGCGTCGTACAAAGGATTGGGATGTGTTTTGATGCAGCATGACAAGGTGATAGCCTACGCTTCAAGACAGTTGAAACCACATGAAGAGAAGTATCCAACTCATGATCTTGAATTGGCAGCTATAGTGTTTGCATTGAAGATTTGGAGGCATTATCTTTATGGGGAAAAGTGCGAGATCTACACGAACCACAAGAGTTTGAAATATTTTTTTACCTAGAAGGAATTAAATATGAGACAACGAAGATGGTTAGAACTAATCAAGGATTATGACTGTACTATTAACTATCATCCAGGTAAAGCAAATATGGTGGCCGACGCTCTGAGCAGAAAAGAAAGGTTAAATATGATAACTTCATCAGAGGAGTTGATCAAGGAATTTAAGAAGCTAGAAATAGAGGTTAGTATCCCAAGTTTGTCTACAGAGGTATTGTGTGCAATGTCTTTTCAACCAGAATTATTGGAGAAGATAAGAAGATGTCAGGAGGAAGTAATGAGCCATGAACGAGACAGTTTCACAGGAGAAGAGATAGGGAGTCAAAAGGATGATGAAGGGATATTAAGATTTTCTTCCAGAATATGGATACCCAACGTAGTCGAGCTGAAAGATGAAATTCTTCGAGACGCTCACAACTCCAAATATTCTATTCATCCCGGAAGTACGAAGATGTACCGAGATTTAAGAGAAAACTATTGGTGGCCAAGCATGAAGAAGGAAATTGCAGAATGGGTAAGTAAATGTTATACTTGCCAGCGAGTTAAAGCGGAATATCAAAGGCCCAGTGGACTGATACAACCGTTGGACATTCCAGAATGGAAGTGGGAACATATCGCGATGGATTTCGTAGTTGGATTACCGAGAACCAGGGCAAATCATGATGCTATTTGGGTTATTATCGACAGATTGACGAAGTCAGCGCATTTTCTTCCTATCAACGAAAGATTCTCAATGGATAAATTGGTTCGATTATATCTTAAGGAAATTATGACACGACATGGAGTTCCAGTATCCATAGTTTCAGATAGAGATCCTCGATTTAATTCAAGATTTTGGAGAAGTTTTCAAGATTGTCTCGGAACGAAGCTGAATATGAGTACCGCGTATCATCCGCAGACGGATGGTCAAAGTGAAAGGACGATTCAGACTATTGAGGATATGCTAAGGGTATGTGCGCTAGATTTTGAAGGAAGTTGGGACGAACATTTGCCATTGGTTGAATTCTCCTACAACAACAGTTATTATGCCAGTATTGGAATGCCGCCTTATGAAGCTTTGTACGGGAGAAGATGCAGATCTCCAATATGTTGGGAGGAAGTTGGTGAGAGAAAGATTTTGGGTCCAGAATTGATCCAGCAGACGAAGGAGATGATAGAACTCATTCGGAAAAGATTAACAGCAGCTCAAGACCGTCAACGTAAATATGCTGATCCTACCAGAAAAGATATGGAATTTGAAATTGGAGAAGCAGTGTTATTGAAGGTTTTACCTTGGAAGGGTTTATCAAGATTTGGAAAGAAAGGAAAGCCGAGTCCGCGTTATGTTGGCCCTTTTGAGATTTTGAGGCGTGTGGGAAAAGTTGCGTACGAGTTAGCGTTACCACCTCACATGCAGCATATTCACAATGTGTTCCATGTGTCAATGTTGAAGCGTTATTTGCCTGATTCGAACCATGTGATAGAATACGAGCCAATCGAAATCCAGCCAGATTTATCTTTTGTAGAGCAACCAGTGCAGATTTTAGATAAGAAAGAAAGAGTACTTAGGAATAAGTCTGTATCTTTAGTGCGAGTCTTGTGTAGGAATCCCAAGGTTGAGGAGTCGACCTGGGAATTGGAAAGCGAAATGCGATCCAAGTATCCTCATTTATTTTCCTAGGCTGATTCTGAGGACAGAATCCTGTTAAGGGGGGTAGATTGTAATATCCCATATATTTTCAAATATTATTATTATTATTTGGAATTATTTATGTGATTTTATGTGAATTTTGGTGAATTATCTGAAAAGTGGAATTGATATCTGAATGTTTATATGTGACATTATTTGAATATTTGAATTTTTATATGTCCAGAATAAAATATAGATAATTGTGGTATTTTTCTGGTAAATTTTGGAGTGTTATATGATTTTATAATGATTTATGAATTATTAATTATTTTCAGAATAATTATAAAATTATTTTATAGAGCCGGGAATCTTCCAACTTCAACCGTTTTGCGTTTTTACCACCCGAAACTCTTCCGAAAACTCCTTCCTAACCTAATCTGGTAATTTCGGACAATTTCCGTGTTTTGACTTTTTCGATCCGGATTACGGTTTGACCCGTGCACGGCCCGACGTAATATTTTCAATACGCTAATCATTTAAGTAATCGACAAAACCCGTATTCTTAAAAGACGGGATATTTTTATGTTATTTTCGTATATGGTGTTTTATAAAAAGCCGGTTTTGATAATTATCCAATTCTGGTATTGGATTGTATCGTTTTTACAGTTACTTAGCGGCTAAGCAACTAATTTAACGATCGAAAATGATCAAGAACGATCCAATATTTCATAAATATAAATAGCCTATTTATTATTTCGTTTATTCCGTTTATTCATTTGCAACCAGTTAAAATACCGTAAATACAGAGAAAAACCCTAGAAAACCGATACGTTCCTGAGAATCAAACACACGAACGAAGGCGTTATCGAACTCCGGTTCGGGCGTGCAGCATATCAAAACGAAGCTCTCGAAATCTTCTTTCTGAATCAATCATCAGTTTCTGCCCAGAAATCACGGTAATTTTCTTATTTAATTATTTATATTTGAATTATTTAATAATTAAATTATGAAAATTTGTTCTTGATGTTGTTGATGTGATTTGATGCTTCCATGTTGTAGAACATGTTTTTCTGGTCAATTTGGTATATTATACTTCAAAAATAGAGTTCAATATCATATAGAAATTAAGGTTTGATTTTCTGAAAATTCCTTGAATATGTGTTCTTGGTGTTCTTGGAGAATTCTGAGAATCAAAGTCAATTTTGAAGGTGTTATTGAACACCAAATCACAAGTATGAATATCCGTTGTGAAGCTCTCAATCTGTTCAATCTGATTTTAGCATCAAAATCAACTGAGGTTTGGTAATTTTTAAATTCGTAATTCTAGGGTTTCTACCCGAATTTGGGGTTTTTATTTCTGTTAAACCTGGGTTGGATTGAATAATTTCAGTAGATTACTTGTGACCTGAGCTTTGTTTTGAGATATATTTCATTAAATTTGGTGTTGGTTTGCGTAAAATCGGTGTTCGCCGGATTGTTTACCGGCGTTGGCTTACAGTTCGTCGGAATTGACGAATTCAGAAGCGGCTGTTATGATTGTGGGTTCGTCGGTGTTTCTGGCATGACTGGGAATGGATTGCAATCGAAAACCAAGCAAAAGCAAGCCGTTTTAGCTACCTATCGGGCTCGCCGGAATCGGCCAGGAACCGCCGGTTTCTGGGCTCTACCCAGTTTCCAGCCGGTGTTCTTGGCGACCCGGCCGAGACCCGTTGACCCGATCCTGACCCATATTCAAAACCCGGTTTTAATCCTTAAAAACCTAATTCCTTTTTCCTAATTATGTTTCTGAATTTCTATTCTAAAAATAATTCGAAAATCCTATTTTTAATTTCTAAAAATTCATTTTTATTTTGAAAATCATTATTTTAATTCTGAAAATTTATTTTAATTCAAAAATAAATCCAAATTATTTAATTAATTAATTTAGTTGATAATTAATTATATAATTAGTCAATTAATTTAAATATTAATTGATTAATTAATTTAATTAGTTATTAATTGATTTTAATTGATTATTTAATTAGATTTAATTATTTATTTTGATTTAAAAATTCAGAAAAATAGTTTCGAGATTTAAAATATTATTTTAAATTATTTTCTAGGCTCGATAATTTTTATAAAATTATTTTCCAGTGTACGAGCCCTATTATTTAATTATTAAATGATTCGGAGACCCGTTTTATTCCGAAAAATGTTCAAAAATTCATAATAAATCAACCGTTTGTCTGTTTAATATGAAACGAACGCGTACAGACTCAGAAAAATGTTGCGCTTCCAATAAAAATACTTTTGAATGCTAATTTCTGTTGTATTGCAATGTCATTTGATTTGTGTATCAGTTTGAGTCGGTATTTGATCGATACATGTTAATATTGAACTGATTTTCATTCTGAACGCACTGAGACGTATCTTGTAATGATCTGACGTATGTGTTACATGAAATATGTGATTACATGTTATACGAATGCTATGATTATGTGTTACATGATATGTATGTTATTTGTTTACAGTTTTAAAATGCTATGCTAGTTATAAACGATCGGGTAGATGTCCAGACGTATAGTTACGTCGATTGAGTTTGGTTCTGTCAATTAAGATAGTTCTTTTGTTTATAGAAGCAAGTAGCAAGGAGTGCAGTCAAGTGTTAGACGGAGATAGTAGCCAGCAGTTATAAGCAGAGTTATAGTAAGAGGTTATTGAGCATACTAGGCAAATATCCTAACTTCACTTATTGTTCAAGTGATGGTTATTTTGAATCATATTATGCAAGTATCTCTATCTTCATTTATCATTCCATTGGTTTTGACTCTGAACTTTATTCTTTCAATTTCCATACTATTCTAAGTTTAGAATAGTTAAACGTTTTATATTTCTCTATAAATTACTCCATACAGTAGAACATTGAATTGAGATTAGCAAATAACTAATTGTTCTAGTTATTTTGCCATCGATTGTTGAGATAACTCTGGACCATGAGAAATGGGGAGTTATATGGTTAATGATGTCCTTTGATTCGGCTCCTTTGATCAAAATGTTTTATTGATTGGATGAATGCGTAAGTGACCGGGACGGACGGTCCAGCGGAGGGCTATTTCTATGTGTTGTATGAAATATTATGACACCATTTTTGCCACAGGCAGGTATATTGCCTTTTTATTTGAGTACTCGTATTTTGGGGACATGTTTCTATGAATCATGACCTTGTGCTATCACACGGGCTGATCAGCATGTGATAGTACATCCGTCGGAATTAGATTCCAATCTAAAAATTATCATTTATTGTTGATAGCTTGTGAAGCTTTATTATTGATCAAATATTACTGCTTTCATCCCTTTTGTTCAGTTATTATCAGAATATGGTTTATCATTTCAAGTACATTTTAGATTGCTTGCTGGGCATTTCTTTCTCTCATACTTGTTTATCAATCTAATCTTTCAGCTAAGCCAGAGCAGGCTTGAGATCCAGGTTTGGTCAGAAGTCGAGTGCTTGTAAATAGTGGTGTGTATTCCAGGTAGACTGTTTTGGGATGCTTGGATAGTCTAGAGGTTTGTAATAAAATTTGAATAATTTGTAAAACTAATTAGACTTATGGTCTGTAATAACAGTTGGTTTGTATTAGTGCCTGTTCCATACCATAACCTGTGATCGATCCAGTGCAGGTAAAGGGGTCGTATTTATTATATTATTCCGCTGTGATTATTTTATTACAGTTTAGTGGCAAGTGACCCCCAAATCTAGACCCCGGATTTGGAGGGCGTCACAACAACAATAGCAACAACAGCTCATACAGCAACAACAACAGCAAATCCAACAGCATCAACTACAAATCCAACAGCAGCATAAGATGAGAGGGGCAAATCAAGGTGCTAGTTTTAAGTATTTTCAAGCAGTGAAGCCCCTAGAGTTTAAAGGAGAGGTAGATCCTGTTCCTTCCAGGATATGGTTAAAGGAAATGGAAAAAGCGTTTGCGCTCACCAAGGTGAGTGAGGACTTAAAAACTGATTATGCTAGTTATTTTCTGAGGAATGATTCGAATTATTGGTGGGAATCTACGCGAGCCCTAGAAGGAGAAGGTCTAGTTCCCTGGACCAGATTTACAAAATTGTTTTTGGAAAAATACTTTCCAGCCTGTCTCCAAAGTCAAATGGAGATGGAATTTTTGGAACTGAAATAAGGAGATAGGAGTGTCACGGAATATGAAGCGAAGTTTACGGAGTTGGCCCGTATAGCACCGGAATATGTAAGTTCAGAAGCACAACGAGCGAAGGGGTTTCAACAAGGGTTGAAGCCAGAAATAAGGAGTGGAGTTGTAGCCTTACAGCTTAAGACTTATACTTCGGTAGTTCAGGCTACCCTAGTGATAGAAAGTGATCAGAAGTTAGCTGCAAAGGAGCAGGGTGAGAAGAAAAGGAAATTTGAAAATGGACTTGCTAAGTCAGAATCAGGAATAGCAAGTCGGAAGTTCTAGCGTTGGTATGGCAAGAATAAAAATAAGAAGTTTAGAAGGCAGAACTTTCCCCAAGCTAAACCCGGTACAACATCAGTTAACTCTGCCCCGACGAAGATGAGTAAGCCAGTGGCTGATTGTAAGACATGTGGGAAAAAGCACAGTGGACAGTGCCGAGAGAATGTTAATTGTTTTAAGTATGGACAGAAAGGTCACTATTCCACAGAGTGTAAGTCTGAGATTCAAGGAGTTACTTGTTTTAGTTGCGCCAAAGTAGGACACATAGTGTAACACCCCCAGATCCGGGGTCGGGGATCCGGGTCGTCACGGTCTTTCTTTCCACAATATCACTTCACTTAATTAATAATAAATAACCTTATGCTGTGACCCCACACTAACACACACCACAACCCGTTATAGTCTCAGAGATGAAATTTAAATAAGTACAAGTCTTTGAATCCACAATTTAAAAGTTATTACAACCCAAAATGATTACTTGATAAATTTACAGTTAATTGCCATTATCTGCCACAAGTTATAATTATACATAATTGATTCTCAAAAGTAGATGGTCTGATCTACAATAGATCTACCTCTGCAGCTATAGCAGCTACAACATCAACGGGAAGACGCGGGACGCTTCCCACGCGCTTGCGCTGGGTCTGCTGGGGTCTGGCCATCTTTCCTAACTGTTGTTGTGTGATGAAGAAATAAAGCAAGGGTGAGCAGCAAGCCCACCAAAATAATATGTATAATGATTTACAATATATGAGCCTACTCATAATACTCATGAAAGTCTTGGTCAAAAGAAATGAACCAAGTTCGATATCTTAATGCGATGAAGTCGCAAAATATTCAGTATATATACATATATACTTTTCAAAATATTGGAAGTCCTCTTCCATGCATAATATACACAAAGTCCCAGTGTATAACTGTATATAAAAAAAATATCGTTGCAAGGTGATCTCATATATCTAACCTTGTCTCAACGTTTTTCTGAAAATCTTTGTCATTCATAAGACAATTATTAATTAGATATAAGTTTAAAAGATGAGGTTACCAAATACCCCAATATACTTATATCTTTCCCAATACTACTTGAACTACCACCATTCAAGTTATAATCAGTTTCAAAAGTTCATCCCACTGATGAGACCACAAGATAAGACTTGAATAGATTCAATCTTTGAAATATTATTGAATGAAAAAGTTATGAGATACTTTATTTAGCCCCGATATATATATATATCCACATATATATATATATCCCTTTTAAACATTTCCTGGAACCTCTGTTATGCAAAGTATGAACAGAGTTTGAAACATCCAATGAATTTTGGAAAGGAAAAGAATTTTGGCATAAACCCGATATCTCGCTGATCAGGCAAAGATACCAATAAGTAACCTTTTCTACTAGTAGATGGACGAATTCCCCACTGGTCATCACCCTGGTCATAATTAAGACCTATGCTGGACTGCCACTCAGCCACTTATGCATTTGATGGACTCCCACTGAGCCACTTACACAATAATAGACCGTACCCCGGCCTGTCGCTTATGCCGACTCAATGAGAGGGGCTTACTTCCCGAACGTTGGGAAAGTAATCAATTCATTTACCAAATCTGCAACCTTGTTGCGAATATAAAATACACCACAGAGCCGGATTCCCCAGGTTTTGAGCGAGTATTTAAATCCCCTTAAAAGGAAGATCTTAAATATAAAAATGAGTTTTGGGATCCGCTCTGACTTTTAAAAATCATTTTGAAGACTCGAAAACACTTTAAAGAGTGTTTGGAGTAAGGCTGATTTAATGAAGTAAATCAGTCCCCAGAATATTTAGAAAATGACTGAATATTATTATTTAAATAATATTCCCATAAAGAATAATCTTTATAAAAATAATTGAAGTAGAAGTATTAAAACTTATACTTGAAATAAACATTAAATAACCAAAGATATACTTATATGAAAGTATTATCTTTATTTGAATAATCGAAAATAAGTTTGATTATTGACATCTTATTCTTTAATAAAATAAAGAATATATCTCAGCAAATAATCGGAGTCATAGATCCTCAAATGAATATTCAAATAATATTCATTAAATAATATAAACTGAGTCATAAGCCCTCGAATGAATATTCAAATAATATTCAATAAATAATATAAAAGAGTCATAAGCCCTCGAATGAATATTCAAATAATATTCAAATAATAAAATAAAAGGAGTCATAAGTCCTCGAATGAATATTCGTAATAATATTCATTAAATAAAATAAAGTTATCGAATAAACCTTATTCGATTAATAGTTTTAAAAACTATATCAATATATATATATAAATATATATTATACTCGGGAGCCTCGCCTCCCGGTTTAGAAATATGTTCACCTTTTATCCCCTATACTAAGGGTAAACTCAAATACCGCTTATCTCTAGCATAGGTATTATGCAACTATAAGCATTTGAACCAACAGATATATAAACCAAGAATATAAATCAGGCATGCATATATACCATATCACATGCTACAATATATCGCAAGAATTTGCTAATAACAAATATGCATTTATCGCAAGATCATGCATATACACATATACATCACCACAACAGTATAACGGGTAGAAAACTTGCCTGAGCGACTGGGGGTTACGAATGGCTCGGGACGAGTCTGGTAACCTATAAACAACAAGTAAGTTGGAATTAAACCAAAGTCACTTGTGAATCTATACTTTAACTAACTTAGACTCTAACGCTTGTTTTGCGCTCACTGATTCGCTTAAGTCACTCGGGTACCCTCGGCTCCACCATTTTTAATAATTTAACCTTTACGAGTTTTAAAGCGATTCCTTCGCGAGTGACTTACCAACTGCCTAAAACACTTACCATAAATGTTTCATGCATTAATTAACCCTTTTTGGTCTTTAACCTACATTTCAAAGTAAGGCGAGGGAAAAAGTTTCGTTCGCGAAACGCCGTTACTTGAAACGGTCGTTTCTCCTAAACCGTAAATCGGAATCGAACGAACTACATATCAAAACGAAGCTCGTAACATGAGCTATCTAAACATGGCAGTGGTCACAATCTAGCAGGGGGTTCTCGGGTCCTAATGTTATGCACAAAACAGTCTAAAGAAAATCGGACGTTACGACGGCTATGTTTACGCGATTACCAATATTTATACCACTCCAATTCTTTACCAATTCACTACAAACCACCCAACCATCATCAATACCTCAAACACAACTTATATCAAGGCAAAGTCAGTCCATAATCTCAAGGTTTTCCAACTTATTCAACCACAAACATGATCTACTAACCATAACTTAAGATTCATTAACCATTAACCAAGATTCATATCCAAAATCACCACAAATCCAACCAAACCATTTATCATACATGGATCTTGCTATACATACATGGATATTTCTATATATACATTAATCCATCCATAAACTCATCAAAACTCAAAGTTCAAACTATAAGTTAAAGGTGAAAGTTGTTTATACCTCCTTGAAGCTTCCTAACACAACCCAAGAGCTTTGAATGCCTAAAAGAACCTTGATCCTTGCTTGTATAACCTTAATCTTTCATAAAATTTCAAGAAAACTAAAGTTATTTCTTGAAGGTTACTATTCACCATCTTCTTCCTTGATTTATAGAAAAAGATTGGCTTGGAATTAGAAGCTTAAACTTATAGGAAGTATGTAACTATCCATGGGGAAGCTTAGATAATTACCTTGCTAAATAGTAAGTGGTGGAGCTTGGATCTTCAAATTTTAAGAAATGGGCCGAGAGCTAGCTTGGGAAGAAGATATTTTTGTGTTTTGTTTGATGAAAATGAAATGATTTGCTTGGTTGGTTGATTTTTGTGTTGTTTTTGGTTAATGACTTAATTAACCTTGATTTTGTGTGGTTATAATTCAACCACACTTCCTTCCCTTCTATGTCATGCTTGTGTCACCTTGCACATGTCATTATGCTCCCACTTGTCCACACCTTGTGGTTTGATGATGTCACAATCCCTGGCTTCTTGTACAAGCTTGTCTCTTGGTCACTTATTTGTTTTACGGTTCGCTTATCTTTCGTTCTCGTTTATCGTTTGAGGGATCATACCCGGGATCTTATTACTTAGGTTCCCTTAACCTTTCTCAATATATTATATTCCTTTTATGATCCTCTCCTATAATCCTTTAATTTCAATCCTTTTTATCCTGTTACCTTATACTCAATTCTCTCCGTATCTTGTGGATTTCCGGGAAAAATCAAAGTGTTCGGAATTGGATTCTGACGATCTTTACATACACTTATATACCACATAGAGTACTAATAATATCCCATAAGATCAATAACAGAACCCCTACATAGCGTGGCATGAAAAGTTTTCTCGTTCAGCAAAAACACTATTCATAAGGGTTTCAAAATTTCTCAAAAATTGGGGTTATTACACATAGCTAGAAATTGCAAGTCAGTGACTCAAGGTAATGCCGGAAGGAGTGTGTCCCAAGGACCAGCAACCAGTACTGCAAGAGCTAGGACTTTTAAGATGCCCCAGAAGTCTCCAGTTCATGATTCTGATGTGGTGGCAGGTACGCTTACTCTTAATTCCGTACATGTTAACATTTTGTTTGATTCGGGAGCATCCAAATCTTTTATATCTGTGATTTGTGTGAATAAAATGCAATTGATGTTAGAAGACCTAGACGAACCTCTGACCATAGAAGTGGCTAATAAAGATAAAGTACCTATAAAACAATTTTGTCCTAGTTGTACCCTAGAGATTTCAGGGTATATGTTCCCTGTTAATTTAATACCTTTCGAGTTGGGCGACTTTGATGTTATTTTAGGCATGGATTGGTTATCTTTACAAAAGGCGAATATAGACTGTAAGAAAAAGAGAGTTGTTATGTACACCCCAGATAATAAAAGGATCAGTTACCAATGGCAGAGGCAAAATATGAAGTTCCTCTCAGTGATGCAAGCAAGGAGATTGATGAGGCAAGGATGTGAAGCGTACTTGGTTCATGTAGTGGATACGAAGAAAGAGACCCCTATTTTTGATGAGATCCCTATAGTAAGAGAATTCCCTGACATTTTTCCAAAAGAGTTACCAGGATTTCCACCTGATCGTGAGATAGAGTCTTCCATTGATTTGATACCTGGAGCTGAACCAGTTTCTAAGGCTCCATACAGGATGGCCCCGATGGAAATGAAAGAATTGGCTAAGCAACTTCAAGAATTATTGGATAAGGGAGTTATTCGACTTAGTGTTTCCCCGTGGGGTGCTCCAGTGCTATTTGTGAAGAAAAAGGATGGAAGTATGAGATTGTGCATTGATTATAGGGAGCTGAACAAGTTGACAATAAAGAATAAGTATCCTTTGCCACGTATAGACGATTTGTTTGATCAGCTTAAGGGAGCATGTTACTTCTCAAATATTGACTTAAGATCTGGCTACCACTAACTGAAGATAAAGCCTGAAGATATCCCCAAAAATGCATTCAAGACAAGGTATGGCCATTACGAGTTTCTAGTGATGTCTTTTGGATTGACGAATGCGCCAGCGGCTTTTATGGATTTGATGAATAGGGTATACAAGGAGTATTTGGATAAGTTTGTTATTGTATTTACTGATTACATCCTCATATATTCGAAGAATCCAGAAGATCACGCAGTACATCTACAGATTGCCCTTCAAAAGTTAAGAGAAAAGCAATTGTATGCTAAGTTTTCTAAGTGTGAGTTTTGGCTGACGGAAGTACAGTTTCTTGGACATGTGGTGAGTAAGGAAGGTATCAAAGTAGACCCGGTAAAGATTGAAGCCGTATCAAAATGGGAGCAACCGAAGACACCAATGGAAATAAGGAGATTTCTTGGATTAGCAGGATATTATCGAAGGTTTGTGAAAGATTTCTGGAAGATTGCATCCCCACTAACTAAGTTGACCAGGAAGAATGAGAAGTTCGTTTGGACGGAAAAGTGTGAAGAGAGTTTCCAGGAGTTAAAATGTAGACTAGTGACGGCTCCAGTGTTAGCATTGCCAGATGAGACGGGAAACTTTGTAATTTATAGTGATGCTTCTTTGAAAGGATTGGGATGTGTGTTAATGCAGCATGACAAAGTGATTGCGTATGCCTCCAGACAGCTAAAGCCTCACGAGCAGAAATATCCAGTTGATGACCTTGAATTGGCGGCTATAGTATTTGCTTTAAAATTATGGCGTCACTACTTGTATGGAGAGAAATGCGATATTTATACGGATCATAAGAGCCTGAAGTACATATTCACGCAGAAAGATCTGAACATGAGACAGAGAAGGTGGTTGGAGTTGATTAAGGATTATGATTATTTGATTAATTATCACCCAGGTAAAGCCAATGTAGTGGCTGATGCCTTAAGTAGGAAGGAAAGGCTGAATATGGTTAAGATTGCGGAGGAATTGGCATGAGACTTGGAAAGAATGGAAATTGAAGTTCGAGTATCTAAGGGAAGTCAGGAGCAACTATATGAAATTACTTTCCAGCCGGCATTGATGGAAAAGATCAAAAGATGTCAGGAAGGATTTAGGGAACAAGAGTTGGATACTTTGACAAGAGAAGAGTTGTGTACTCAAAGAGATAGTCAAGGTTTATATAGATTTTCATCCAGATTTTGGATTCCTAATGTAACGGAATTGAAGAATGAAGTATTGCAGGAAGCTCATAACTCTAGGTTTTCTATCCACCCTGGTAGTACCAAGATGTACCAGGATTTGAAGAGAAATTTTTGGTGGCCAGGAATGAAGAAGGATATTGTCAATTGGGTAAGTAAGTGTCACGTGTGTCAAACGGTGAAAGCAGAGCATCAACGACCGAGTGGATTGTTACAACCTTTAGAGATTCCCCAGCGGAAATGGGAAGATATTTCTATGGATTTTGTAGTGGGATTGCCAAAGACGAGAGCGAATCACGATGCTATTTGGGTAATCATTGATAGGTTGACTAAGTCGGCGCATTTTCTTCCGATTAATGAAAGGTATTCGTTGGAAAGGCTAGTTAAGTTATACTTAGATGAGATAGTTACTAAACATGGAGTGCCTGTTTCTATAGTGTCAGATCGAGACCCGAGATTTAATTCCAGGTTCTGGACTAAATTTCAAGAGTGCCTAGGAACGAAATTGAATATGAGCACCGCTTATCATCCTCAGACGGATGGCCAAAGTGAGAGTACGATTCAGACTATGTTAGATATATTTGATAATGTCATGGCTAATGTGATTTATGTTTAGTTTTCAGATCATACTTAAACAGGATAAATCGGTACTTACTGGAAGTCAGGACTTAAGGATATCAGTACTTATATTATCAGGAGATAATCATCAGAAGATGGATATCAGAACTTAAGTACTGAAGGACGTTCAGATAAGGAAGTCAGTTGGTTAAAGGAAAGAAGATCGAGACAAACATAAGAAGAGATATGCATGAAGAAGGAATTCTATGAAGAATAGAATACTTGGAAGAAAAGATATCTGATTGATATATTTTAGGAAGCAGAATTATATTCCATATCAATTAGCGATTATCTTGTAACTGTGTAGTATATAAACACAGACATAGGGTTTACACTAGAAGTGTTATCATAATCGAGAAGATTAATTATTGTAACCCTAACAGCTCTCGTGATATTTGTTCATCACCGAGAGAGGACAGTTTCATACTGTAACAGAGTTTATTGTTCCAATAAAGTTTGTTTTTTGTTACTTGAATTATTAAAGTTCGATTTGATTGTACTATACACTGTATTCACCCCCTCTACAGTGTGTGTTCTGATGCTAGTAAATCTGTTGAATGTACTAAGTGCTGATAAACCTTACTTATCAAAAGAAAAAGAAAAAGAATCAAGGAATTAAAATCAGGTACTCCTTTGAGATCTAGAGTAAAAATGTGGAAGGGAAGACCCAAGTGCATTGCTGGTATTAAGAAATATCCATTAGAAAAGCAAATACATATTTTCTTGGTGATTTTTCACACTCTATGATTACTGGAGAAATACTCTGATAATAGCATAAATTCTGATAAGCAGTCGTGACTCACTTACATTGAGAAGCCAATGTCAAATGGAATTTAAAAAGATGCACAAAACAGTTGAGGTGGACTCAAGCATGAACTCATTCAATAGTAGGCTTCAGAATAATGACAGATTTTTAGTAAAGTTTTAGTTATGCCTTATTTCTAAGATGTACTGAAGTGAATCATACTTTACTCTTTGTCTGATATTTAGCTTAATGCACACACTCAACACTCCATATGAATGATGAAAATTACTGTGGTGATCTATGTTATTTTAGATGAACAGTTTATGTGTCACATTACATAATCTCTGAGGACAAGTTCTCTTGAACGTTCTGATGATTAAGTTCTGAAGAATTTATATCAGAATTTGTGTGAAGAATTACAAAGATAGGCACTCATTTTTCGAGTCAAGAAATCATGTTCTGATAACTGTTAAGTTCTGATATTAAATTCTGATCCTTTACTTGACTTATTTGTGGATAAAATCTAAAAACAGTCTCATTTTAAATCAAAATATGTTGGGGCGGAATATTAACAGTTAAAATACTTAGGGATAGTGGTACAAGTACTTGCACAATAATTTTTACTTGTTTCTTGTGCGCATTAAACCTAGTTTTACCTTTCCAATGACTGTTTTTCGTCTTCCAAGTCTAGGGAGACGAGGTAAAATTAGTTCTACCTGTCAGCATTAAAATTCCTTGTGTCTCCTGGCATTCTCTTGCCTATATAAACAAACACTTCGCAACAGCCTACACATCAATTCTTCTCTCACAAACTCACCTTCATTTTATTTATACAAACAAAACCATGGTCAACTACAACATGTTTTTGAACTATGAAACATTCAACATGGAGCTGAGTTGTGAAGCCTGGCAGCAGGAATGGCACGTCACTGCCATTCCTGATGAGATTTGGGACTCGGTTCCCCCAGGAGGTTCTCACCCACCTCCTGTTCTTTTACATGGACTACCATTGCCATCTGGAGCGATTGGAGGAGGAAAGGATGAAAGCTCTCCGCCAGCAAGAGCGAATCATGAAACTCGCTATTCTTTTTGTAGAGAGTAGCAAAAAGATATAATTTATTTTCTTCTTCCTGTTTTTCTTCATCGTCAGCCTTGCCCTGCTTCTTGAGCTAGGACAAAGGCTGTTGATGTTAGGTTTAGAAGCTTAGGACAATCTTGTAAAGTTCTGATGTAATTTAAATTTCATGAATGTATTCTCTTAATATATTAATGCAATTTCTACTTTTTGCAAGTTTTTGTCTCTGAGATGTTTGTAATTTAAATGCATTGATAAATCCTGATAAATCCATATTCTGATGACCCTTTTATTTTAATTTAAATTAAGTTCTGATTTTATAATATCAGTACTTATTTACTTGATTTAATTTTGGTCATTCTCATATTTGAATTTTCTTCTCAGAATATTGGTTTTGCAGTGAAAAATAATTGAATAAGTGGAAACAGTTTCAATTTTGAATTAAAACTGCTTTACCTCGATTAATGGAATTACTAGGTAAGTGGAACGGTTTTTCCTTGAAAAACTACAAGTGGGTAAGTAATAATTACTGTTTTCTCGTGCCCATTAACTATTCATTATTACTGCATGTCTGACAGGTGTCCAACGGTTATATTTTTTTTTCAAGTATAAGTAAGACAGAGAGAAGATTTTCCAATCTTTTATTTTCTTTTACACTTTATCTCTCTTTCTTTGCTTTTACTCTCTTTCATCTCCTGACGTTGGTTTTTCATACAGACATTTTCTCGAACACCTAACAGGCAACTCGTAATTTTTGATTTTTCTCATGGCACCTAAGGATTTGATCATTGATGGAGCTAAGTTTGTTCCAAATAACTATGCTGCAATTCTCGATCATGCTGAAGCTCCGTCCGAATTGCATTTTGTGCAAGATCTTCTTGCACACAGTAAAATTGGGTATGCATTGACCCAGCCTTCGGTCTTTTCAAGCCAACAAGTTCTGACATTTTGGCGGACTGGGCACTTTGATAATGGTGGTACACATGGTACTCCCAGTATTGTTTTCGAAGTGGATGATTCTACACATGTGGTTACTCCTGGTACAATTCGTAAGGCCCTACATTTACCAGAAGGATGTACTTTTTCAACCCCGGAGGAATCAGCTCTTCAAGAGTTAATGGCCAGTTTGGGGTATAAGCAGAGTTTGGCTAATCTTGGGCAGTTGAAACGGGCTCATATTAGAAAGGAATGGAGCTTCTTTTTCGACTGCATCACTAAAGCTTTTGGGAATAAGTGTTCCAACTTCAACGCCATTCCTATAATGAGTCAGCACATCGGGTATGCTATCATTAACCAAACTCATTTTGATTTTGCAAGTGTTGTGATAGGTTTCATAGGGGATAGGATGACAGAAGATAGAAATGTAGTTTATTTTGCTAGATTCTGTCAGTTTATATATAACTTTTGCTGTACTAATCCCCCTCAACTAGCCAGTACCTTAATTCCACCATTCAAAATTACAAAACGAGCCTTTAATGACCTGGTAAATGCTGACCTTAAGAAAAAGGTGGTTAGACCTTTACAGATTCCTCAGTCTGTAAAACAGATCTTAGTAAATTCTGATCCTCAAACCTATAGATCTGTTTATCCTGATGTCCAACCTACCACCACCTCTCAAACACCACAACAACCATCAGAACATACCACTCATCCATCTATACCTCAACCATCCCTCAGAACATATCTCAAATCATATCTCTCAACTTCATAGACAGTTCAACCTTCATCCTCAACACCTACTGTGAAGCCTTCATCTTCCAAGCCAAAGAGAACAAAGACTGTTCCTCAAACACCTCAGAAGAGAAGGAGGATTGTTTTGAGAGATGAATCTGATAGTGATGAACAGGTTTCTACATCAAAACATGTTGTCAAAGAAGCTGAGAAAGTTCCTTCTCAGAAGGATTCTAGAATTGGGGGATCTAAACTTCTCAAACGGCTTAGAAGAATGACTTTTGCTGAAACTCCCAAGGAATCCCCACCTTCTAAGAGATACAAGAAACAGAGATCTAAAAGGCCAGTTTTAGATGATGAGGAAGTAGCAGCTAAGGAAGGGGATCAGGAATCTCTATCT